>NW_028281208.1:335000-402950 GCF_059751285.1 Brachycentrus maculatus
GGAATGTTAACCTGATCAATTTTATAACATGAAGGCAAGGTGATCAGTCTTGCGCTTCAGGTACCAGTCCAGACTAATATTAAATAAATATTATAGTGAAAAAACACTTATATTTATTTCCTTCTCACTGGGAATTTAACCCGGGACTTTCAGCATGGTACCAAAACGTGGTAACCTCTACACTTTGGAGGCGGAAAAATGTAAGTAAATACATTATTTTGTAAATTAAAAACATTGTTTTCTTTGTGGCATGGTAATATAACACTCTCCTTATCATTCATCGTCCACTTTGTGTACCACCACATTAAAAAACATTACTTCGTGAATACCGGTATCGGAATAATTATTCCATCATCAGGTCAAATGTAGATTAAAATGAAAATGTTTTTAAAAATGGTTTTAAAGTGTTACTACACCAAGCGAACGACAAATGATAAGGAGAGTGTTATATGTAAACACTTTCAATAAAAATACTAAATATAAAAATTATTTGACGACGTCTTCTAGCAGTATTAAATTTCACCTTCAACTCATTCATAAATTCCCTAAAATAGCATGGAAAATATAATGTATTCCATCCGCATTTTAATTTATACGACCGTAATAAACTATATATATAATTTCAACGTAAATTATTAGTCCGTATAAAAATGTAATACGCGTGGTTCCGTTTAGTTTTCCGCTTATAAAATAATTTCCTTCTAAATTCGTCGACGTGACTAAAATGCAAACACGCTGGACTCCTAAATTCAACGTCATAATATTTTATACCATAAATAATCGATTAAATTATTATTGCCGAGCGCACCCCATTGGACACACCGTACGCTCCTAATTGATGTTCCCGTGCGGGACTCACAAAACACGGAAATATACACTTAAGTGGAAGCGCTCGGATGCAACCGGGGGGAAGTTGATATGCGGGTGATTTATCGATTAATCTCTCTTCTCTCTTGGTTAGAAATGAGACTGACATTTCGGCAGGCTTTATTTATTTCTCGTAATGTCGTTCTCAAGCTTTGAAGTTGGTATGGGGTCATTAGGAATAATAATGTTCTGTTGACAAATCTGTACATTGTGTGTTGTGTGTGTATATATTACTACTACTACTACTACTTTCAACACGCCGTTTCCCCGCAGGGGTAGGCAGAAAGGAAGGAACGCCACACTCTTCTATCCTGGCATACACTCCTCGCCAACTTCACATCCATACAACTATTCATACATGCCCTCCAACTACGCAGACTTTTGACACCACCAGATTTTAGGTTCTGATTGATCCGATCGTGCCAAGTCTTTTCCGGCCATCCTCATTCTATTCTCCCTCTCACATTTTCCACATATACTTTCTTGGTCATTCTCTTATTAACCATTCGTTCCACATGTCTAAAACACTTTAAAGAACTCGTCATAACTTTGTCGATTATCCTTAGTTCAACCTTATATTCCTTTCTTAGAAAGATGTTAGCATCTTCGTTTTTAATTCTGTCATAAATGATTTTCCACTCATTGTATATATTTGTATACATTCTTGTTACTATCCCGCAATGCGCGATACAATAATACAGTTTCAACAACAAAAAAAATCCAGTGATGGGATTCAAAATTTTCAAGAACCGGTTCGCCCTTTGGGTAGATACTCCCCCCCTTTATATATATTTTTCATGTATCCAATATTTTTTTTCTTCATGAGATTCAAATATTGTACAACGTGGCGGACCAAGTAAAACGGAGCATGCTCCGATACATGATCTCAATCGGAATATTGTGTGACCACAAAGGGTTAAGGACCGGTTCGGCAAACTCTAAAAATTTAAGGCACCAGTTCTAGCGAACCGGTGCGTACCGACTAAATCCCACCACTGAAAAAATAAACGAAAAGGAATGTATTTATTTACATATTAGCACCACCCATCCATAATCTGCATTGCCTATTGACACAGCGCCGTAACTCGAGGTAAACAATGTGGCCAATTATTTTTTAAAGGAAAAATTCACATTTCGTTCTCCCGTGCGCAATGGAGCGAGTGAGAGACTCCAGGCTTTGCGATGACGGATATATATAGGGTTAGCAGTAGGGATTTGTCCGGTAAAAAGTTTTTGGAGCAAACTTTCGGCATGCAAAGCCGAACTTTAAATGAAAAGTGTCGGGGATTCGTGTGGTTTTACTTAGAGAACTTGAAAGTTCAAGAATCTAATTGGCATGCAAATAAATGCATTATTTTGATATAATTTAGTGTATTTTAAGGCCCAGTACTCGTTAAGTCACCAAATCCATATATTGAAAGATTTAAAATAATTGATTGTTTTTCTTAATACACCAATTTTTCATTCAAAAGTTTTTTTTTCCAAATAAGTATACAGTTTTGAAAAGAAAAGATAGAAGTTATTTAAAGGAAAGGATTAAAAAAATATATATCCAAACATATTTTCATTACATTTTCTAAAAAACAAAAAAATATCCAATACATTATTTAAAAGATAGGGCGTGAACAGACATGACCTCTCCGATGGAATGAATTCTGCGTTTGCGAATATCGCCTTAAAAGCATTGTCAACATTACGGTATGGTAATTTAACACTCTCCTTATCATTCATCGTTCGCTTTGTGTTATACCACTTTCGGAATAATCATTCCATCATCAGGTCGACTGTAATCTACATTTGACCTGATGATGGAATGATTACTTTTAAACCGGTAGTCATGATGTAGTGTTTTTTTAGAGGTATTACACAAAGTGAACGGTGAATGATAAGGAGAGCAATAAATGCATTATTTTAAGCCTAGATAAGGACGATAAATATAAAAATATATAAAGGAGAGTGAATGCTGGGAACAGAGTGAATGGTGCACTGAAATCAGTTATTAAAGCAAATACAAACCTATCAGCGAAAGCTAAACTGGCAGTGCACAATGGAGTCCTGGTTGCAACCCTAATGTATGGAAGCGAAGCATTGAGTTGGCATAATAAGGATGAAAGAAGACTGAATACAGTCTAAATGTGAAATAGATATTTTATTACGACCAGATTTCTGGCTATGTGCAGATTTCTGCTTAACCATAATTTCAATATTATGGCAGAACACTTGATATTGAACTTCAAACTTTAAGAATTATGTTTTAGAACTATTTTATCCTAGAGTAGATACCTCACTCAACCCATGTTTTCATTCAAAATTCTAGAAAAAATAATCTTAAGTTCTATCAGTTAACCTTCTTTTGTCTTGTCTAGAAAATTGTAATTATTTTAAAGATTGCTTTAAGTGGATATTATGATAATTTTTTCCAACTTTTTGACTTTTCGCGTTTCCGAGAAAAATGGTGGGGGTCGAGTGGAATGAATAACCCTGTAACATTAATAAGGGGTGAGTTTCACGTGAAATATAAGAATTGTTGCTTTTGAAATGAGAAAAGGTAATTCATCTAGATTTACATGTCTGCCAAGGGGAAATGGAGTCGTTTTACCAACGCTTTTATTTTATTTATCAACCGAGAATTCGTTATTGTTGCAACAACTTAGAATGTTTGAATAATGATTTATTATGACTGACGTGTTCATGTATTGAATATTAACGTAATATGAATTGATATCATAAACTAATTCATTTTTTATTATTTTTTTAATGTATATAAAAAAATGTAAGCCTAAACAAGGGATAGTTGTAATGATTAAGAAGAGTTTTTTAGGTGGCATGGAAATGTGGAGCGAATGGAAAACGAGAGAATGACTAAATAAACATACTTATGTGGAGAATGTGAACGGGAGAACAGAATTAAGAAGGCCAAAAAAGACTTGGCTTGACCAGATCATTCAGAATCTAAAATATCATTGTGTCAAAAGTCTACGTAATCGAAGGGCATGTATGAGTAGATGTATGGACGTAAATGAAGCTAGGAGTGTATGTCAGGACAGAAGAATGTTGGGTTCTATCCTCTCTGCCTACCCCTTCAGGGAAACAGCGTTATAGAAGTAGAAAGTTGCAGCAAGCTATCTATGTACATTGCAAGAAAAAAAACATGACGTCAGAAGTTATATTTTATTTTTCCTGAAAAATCAAGCATGTAATATTTCGATACAGGGTGATTTAAAAAACAAACAAGATGCCTGGGGGCCTCTTCACCAAAAAACTCAACCCTCTAGGTACGTATTATTAAAATGAACCAACATCCAATAGGTTTACTAGCACTCAACTGAAATCCAGATAGTTAAAATATCTTTTAAAATGTCACATGCCAGGGTCTGACGGCGAGATAAGCCGCAAACATATCCACTTAAAGTGTGGGTAAGTGTGTATAAAAAGTGGTCCTTCAGAATGTTCAGAGCCAATAAGATAGAATGACAGATAAACGCTTCAAGAAACGGGAGCATGTTAAGACGAAAAACTAATAAAGTTGAGATAAAGACAGAATAAAAAGGAATCTCCCCCAATTCATAATCTATTCGAGGGAAGGTTGTCATTTTACTAACAAACCATAAATAATGTAAAAAAAATGAAAACCTGAATACTGGAAGACGAGAACAAAGCGGCTCATTATTAGAAATCGGTCTCAAATTGTGATTTTGAACCAGTGAGTTTGAACCGAGAAACTCTGATTCAAGAGTCCGCGGCACTAACCACAATCCGACACAAAAGATGGACATGGTTGGGACATCACTTACTCCTTTCAAGAACGTCATAAATCAAAAATCGACAATTTTCAGTAGTGCATGTTTTAGGATTGCCCAAAAAATGTACTATGTCCTAGCAAAAGCGGCATATTTTTAACTTAATATTTACCAGCTACATGGCAGAAAGTGTTATTTTGCATTTTGAAGAAAATGTATTGTTGAATTATTTTGTTAAATATACTAAATATATTTCAAACGGAGAAAAAACCTTCAGGTTTTATCTAAAAATATCTGTTGCACACTAAAAATTTCAATAAGTGGCTTGATATTTATTTTTAATACATTGTGTTATATTTTTAAACTTAAATATCGTTCTCCTGGAAAATCAAGTTTTTTTATTTATGACGTTCTTGAAAGGAGTGAGCGACATGTCCTTAGAATGCCACCTGAGAGCATTAATCCCTCGTGTCTCTTCTTACAACCCCGAGGATTCCGGCGCCCCGGAAGGCCGCTGACGACCATTGAAGCTTATTTACTTCGGGATGCTGGTCTGACCTGTTAGGAAGCTAAGGAGATGGCGCATAAAAGAGCGACGTCTTGTGTTGACCATATGCCCCACCTAGGGACCGAATATGGAAAAGAAGCAGAAGATTGTGGTTAACCTTTGAGTTTTTTACGGGTCTCATGTACTCGCGAATCAAAAAACTATTTTTTATCATACATTATTATTATGTAATTCATTCGTTAATAGAAACGACTGCCAATTGCCATTATTGCTATTTGGAAAATGAACCTTTGCACGTACGCCATGCTGCATAATACATGAGCGATGATTTTTTTAAAATATAAATCTACATTATGACTGTGAATAACGGCCAAGTTAGGGGTTCCTAATGAAGATCAGTAGATGGGAGTCGTTCAACATAATGACAAGTTTTTGGTATTTTGCCATTTCTTCGGAATCGGAACGTGTTGTGAA
Source organism: Brachycentrus maculatus (assembly GCF_059751285.1). NCBI lineage: Eukaryota > Metazoa > Arthropoda > Insecta > Trichoptera > Brachycentridae > Brachycentrus > Brachycentrus maculatus. Next base: position 340,590 of record NW_028281208.1, read on the forward strand.
AAATATCTATCGGATAATGTCGTCGTTTTATTCTAGTTATTTTTCAAAGATTTAATATAATATGTAGCAATTTATTATAGGGCCGAAAATCGTGATATGTTCTTGATTTATAGAGTTATTTTACGATATCTTTTAGCGTACGATATTTCATATATATTTTTTTCAAAACAAATATGTTTTTTAAGTAATAAATCCTGGCAAAAGAAATATGTTTTTTGAGTAATAAATTATAAGATACATAATTATTTAATAGATTTATATTATCCACTGACACTTCGTGATGGAATTGCATTTTTAATTTATTATTAGATTAAAACCAATATTTTTAGCTTTTCCACTTTTTTATTTGACCAGCGACCGGGTTTCGTCGTTACCGACATCATCAGACTGGTCTGATGATGTCGGTAACGACGAAACCCGGTCGCTGGTCAAATAAAAAAGTGGAAAAGCTAAAAACATTGGTTTTAATCTAATAATAAATTTTTAAAAAAACATAATTATTTTGTAAAAAGCTGCTTTTTATTATTTACGTTTTGAGCTCAAACATCTAAGATTTTAAACGTAGTTAAATAATATAATATTAGAATTACATATGATATAGAGACAAAATAGAACAAAATTTTGAATGTGTCCAAATACTTGTTCACAAATATGGATTATCTCCAATTATAGGACCAGCCTATGACGGTCGTCAGCCCCTTAAATGCCCAGACTTCCATATTTTTCTTCATCTTTGATGATATGTCAAAAAACAAAATGACATAATAAAAAGTTGACACATTCTTGGAAGCCTGGGACAGTCATTAGTAGTAAGATTTAGGAAGAAATTAAATGGTAATGAAATACAAAGGCAATTCAAACGATATGGGCACATAGGACGCAGAGAACCTGATCATATTGTGAACCAGGCAATCGTCATGGATCTTTCTCGAAGGACATCTAGAGGAAGACCGAAGAATTCAAGGATGCTGCAGAAAAATAACATGATTCGAAGGCATGGCCTAGGTGACGATGTCCATGATAGAAGGACCTACAACCTGAAGACAAATATAGGTAACCACAACATTGTACAGAGACCATAAGTTGGGATGGAGCCAGGAAGAAGAAGAAATAGGAATAAATAGGAATTTAAACCAGATACAATGCGAGACAGCGATTACTACCCAACTAAATGTCTTATAAACCACAAATCTCTAAAAATTCGTTATCCGACAGAATAAACTATTTAGTGTTCTCAATATCAATAATATTTAAAGCATTTATTTTGTGGTAAATCATTTTTACATTTTTATTTTTTTTTACAAAAATGTTAATAATATTGATATTTAACCACTCAACGAAATTTTTATATCTATCGGTTTCGAGACGTACCCGTCTCTTCGTCAGGACAATCACTACCAAATCATGCAAACAGTACTACCCTTCACAAACATAGCACTATTTATACATTTAAAACTACACTAAATATTAAGCTTCAATTTCAATTCAAACCCTTATCCGCACCCCAATGGTGCATAGGGCACTGCATTATACTAACACAGTGTTATCTTGATCGTTAACACACGAAGGAAAGGTGATCAGCCCTCCGCTTCAGGTACCAGTCCAGGGTAACATTGAATAAATATTAGAGTGAACAAATCACTTATATTTATTTGACCCCCCCTGGGAATCGAACCTGGACCTTCAGAACGGTAGCCGAGCGTGCTGACCATTACACTACGGAGGCGGACAATACTTATAATATAATATTCAATACTTATAATTATAATTTATTTCGTTTTTAGGTCATTACTACAGCGTTTAACGCTAATTTAGAGCGAGTTAAGTTTTTCCTTTAGCATCACGCAACGTAACGCACACCGTCATTAGCAAACTTTTTTCCTCATGCATGTCGTGTTACTTCTGCTCCGCCTCGTGACCATGCACTTACATTGTGAGCAGACTGTACCGGCAAGGGCCGGCAGCAGGAAATTGCCTTTTAAAGTGTGCAAACCGGGCGCTAATCCCGGGAGGGCAAAATAACCCATTCTGGCGAGAGCCGTTCTGCAAGTTTTTGAAACATCGCATGTATGTATGTACTCGCATTCCGCGAATAATAGAAATAGGTCGTACAAACAGATTGTCATAAAAAAGCACGCTCTCTATACGGCTGTCCAAATTTAAAACACAGTAGAGGACATTTTTTTGTAGTAGTTTTTTTTGCATTTATGGACTAAGTAGACTCTACTTAGTCCAAAAACGCAAAAAAAAACTACTACAAAAAATTGTCCCTTACTGTGTTTTAAATTTGGACAGCCGTATAGTTTAGGTATCATGTTAGAAGTCCCGGGCTCTATTGCGAGAGGAAATCAAAATAATGATTTTTTCCTGTTATATTCATTTAATAGTACCCTGAACATTTATCTGAAGTGCAGGATTGATCCCCTTACTTTCATGTAGTAAATGATCAAAAAAACATTGCGTCAGTACAATGCAGTGCCCTATGCACCATTGGATGCGTATAATGAATAGGTTAGGTTAAGTTATTTGTATGCTAGAAAACTTATGTTTGTATGCTAAGAAAACTTGTTTATTTGTTTTTTTTATGTTTAATAAAATAAAAGTAAAAAAAAGTTTTACACAAAGACCATATGTACGCAGACAGAAGTTTCTTTATCCAAAACATTAGATCGCTGTATTTTAAAACTTTTTCAAACTTCTTTTGCCAGCCCTAATGTATGGAAGTCAAGCATGAAGCTGGCAAAAGAAGGAAGAATGTAGACTAAATGCACTCTGACGAATGTGAGTCAAAACGATGTATGATAATGATTGAATGGTGATGTAAGGAAATAATTCAAATCATTGTTAAGCATATTCGACAAAATTAAGAAAAATGTGTTGAGATGGTTGGGGCATGTAAATCGAATGGCTGAAGTAAGAAAAGCAAAACCAATTTGTGAGGCGCATGCGGTTGTTAATAGAAACAGATAATGATCAAATATTTCAAATACTTAAAAGTGGTCAGGTTAAGAAAAGTAGTCGGAATTACCGTCGGATACGCATGAGAAGATACATGAATATAAAAAAGGTTGAGGCTTTTTGCATAGACACATTGGTATGGCGTTCTATTCTCCGTTCTATATCTGATTAATTAAATTAATGTTGAAACTCAAATGAATATTTTTGGTTTTGTATTTTTTTTAAATAAATTAGTCAATCATTACAGTACATACATACCTGCCTAGTAACCATTAATTATATTTAGTCAATTCAGAGTTCGATTTTTTTAAATGAATCAATCCTGTTTTCAAATATCATTCAGTAAAATATTTTCCCGTTCGTGAAAATTAAAATGCACATCTCTCAAATATTGTATATTTCAACTATTGCAAACACAATAATGGAATTTAAAAATAAATTCGGTTTTGGTTGACGCAATTAATGGTTGAAAAGTTTTCAATCATCGACTTCGAAATACGTTCCTGTAACCATACGGATGTCGTTAACGCTACTACAATATTCCAAAGCATTTATGACAATAATTCCTCAAACATTTTTTAAATTCGTTAACTTCACATATTAAAAAAATATTACCTCCGCTTACTAGTTATTTTTTTACATATTTGACATCTCAACACAGATGAAAAATAATATGGGCATTGACAGGGTTTACGACCGTCATAGGTTTGGTTAAGTTATACATAGATGGCTGTAGTGAACTCACATGTCGCTATGTCACTAGTATAATCAATATATCTAGAAGTTTTATAAATTGAGTACTGTGGTTGTCTATCATGGGTATAATTAATGAATATTACACGTGTGTAAAGTTATCACTTAACCAAGCCTATGATGATCGAAAGCCCAGTAAATGTACAGATTTCCATAGTCTTCTTCATCTATGTTGAAGTATCAAAAAATTCATGTTTTACTTAATTATATATTTATAGAAACGTGTGTCACAATAGATTTTAAGAAAAAGTGGTTTTCACTTAGTAAAACTTACATTTAAAATGTTATTCTTCTTCATCTTCCTTGAGGTATCGAAAAATTCAAGTTTTACTTAATTTGAATTCATCGAAACGTGCGTCATAATAGATTTTACAAAAAAGTGGTATTTACTAAGTTAAACTTACATTTAAAATATTATTCTTCTTCATCTTCCTTGAGGTATCGAAAAATTCAAGTTTTACATAATTTAAATTCATCGAAACGTGCGTCATAATAGATTTTACGAAACTGTGGTATTTACTAAGTAAAGCTTAAATTTAAAAGGTTATTCTTCTTCATCTTTGTTGAGGTATCAAAAAATTCAAGTTTAACTTAATTTAAATTTACCAAAACATAGATTTTCCAAAAAAATTGGTATTTACCAAGTAAGACATTAATTTCAAATGTTCATTTTTTATCAATATGGAATCTCTCAGATGCCGATTTAAGGATGTTGAATCTGAATATTAATTTATCTTCGTTATTAATTACACCAGTTTATTTTCTAAACAGCAAAAAAACAGATGTTTCGATTTGATAAGTCAAACCAGTATTTAATATTATTACTATGATTTATAAATACGACCATTCGTTATCTAAGAAGTAAATCAATCAATATTTACTTCTTCATAAACCGGTTTCAACGATTGATGTTTAAGATAACGATTTCATAAATAATATTTGTAAAAAACGGATTACATTAATTATATATAATTTATGAGGGAAATTTGGTTTCTCAATTAATTTTTAATCTAGTTTTTATTTCATTTCATTTTTGAACATTGACTAACTTATTTAGTATCTCCTAGCACTGACTAGTCAAACTTGTGGGTTACATTTGTAAAACAATGGACTTTTCACAATTATTTGTAAAAAATGTGTTTGATCTACATTTGATTTTTACGTAACAATCATTATAATGTCCACGTTTTAATTTGATTTAATTTAACTAATTTAAATCGAAAAAAACAATTTATATTTTCCTGAATTTATGATAATTATTGTTTTTTTCTCTATTTTTCTCTCTAGTTCTTTTTATATTTTTGCTACTGATTATAATGTATTCTTTACTTAGTAAATACCACTATTTCTCAAAATCTACTGTGACACGTGTTTCGATGCATTTCGCATCATTTTCAAACACCGTATTTGAAAATGATGCGGAATGCATCAAAACACGTGTCACAGTAGATTTCAAGAAATAGTGGTATTTACTAAGTAAAACATTAATTAAAAATGGATAGATTTTACCACAAAATAATGTATTCTGTTTGTATGAATCAAAATCATTCATAAACGAGTGTAGGCTTTAAAAAAAAGATATTTAAAAAATATCAAGTATGTAATCGACATGAGAGCAGAAATCGTCACCAGATTTACTGACCTGTGCACAATATTCATTTTAATTTAATAATTTTTTTAAATAATTAATAAATAAATAAAAAAAAATCGTATCGTCTTGAAATGTTTAGAATCCCTGGAATAGGGGAGAGTAATTTGTGATGGTGACACTGCATTTTCACCGGTAGGTACTGTAATTTTAAAACTCCATCACGAGTTTCCGCCTCGGATCTTTTAACAACAATGGCGTCCTGTTTATCGTCGATATTATGTACACCACGCCACACTACGCCACACAACGAGCGCCTCACGAACCACACACCCACATGTCCCACATGCTCGTACGTAAAGGCCAGTTAGCATGCAGTTCATGCCGTGGAGGATGCTACAAATCTGAAATTAGCAAAATAGTCTGATAGTCTTAGGTCTCTTAATGCCCCTTTAGAAAATGTTTCATCATTATTTATGTAATTCAATTTGTTCAATTTTTATTACGAGTTCTATACACCACAATATACTCGAGCGAGTTTATCAGTAAATGTTCACAACAGATTAATTTTTTGTATTAAAATTAGTTTTTAATTTAAGTTTCACTTAGTAAATACCACTATTTCATAAATCTACTGTGACACGAGTTTCGATGCATTCCGCCTAATTTTCAAACACCGTATGCGAAACACGTGCCACAGTAGATTTTAAGAAATAGTGGTATTTTAATGTCCATAAATGTTATAATTAAAATAAATGTTTGTTTTAAAATCACTTTAAATATTTTATTATAACTTAATTATAATGTTTACCGGTTTCGAAGCTAACCGCTTTTTTTTCAAGACTGATAAAAACTCACCCAAAATACTTAGTCTTAAAAAGAAGCGGTTAGCTTCGAAAAAGAACCGGTTAGCTTTGTAATTAAGTTATAATAAAATATATACAGAGATTTTAAAACAAATGTATTAATTTTAATTATAAAACAATTTTTTTTTTACAACTTTTACATATTTATTGTTGTGACAAAATTCCGTGCAATTTCAAATATAAAATCACAAAGTTAGTGCTTCAAATATGATTTATATTCATGAATGCTTTTTTTTAATAAAAAATAAAAATAAAACATGTTTGAAGTGTAATTACGGAAACACTAAAATAAATCAATAAAAATGTTTCCAGCTCGAGGGTCCATTGTGTTCCGCGCGTGCTGTCCGCTCTACACCCAAATTAAAGGGTGCCAGACACGACCCGCCTTTAGATGCCAGTGATTCTGCACTTTTATTTCGTCACATGCGTCTACTGCCAATGGCAACTTTGCTACAAAGCTTTACAAGCCCGACTTCCGCAGGGGGGATTGTGAATCCTGAGGGCCCTGGGCATGATTCACAATCGCGTCGAATCAGAACATCAAACAACTTTCGCTTACGAAGACTGCGGATCATTTTAATTGTATTGTTCGGATAAATGCAGGATGCAACGTTTTGTGGTGAGCGAATCGAAACATTGGTTCTAACCAAAGGAAATTGAATCAGAATGACAATAAAATTCATGATTATAGAGGCATAATAATAATATTGGTATAATATTGCTGGGAACAGAGTGAATGGTGCACTAAAATCAGTTTTAGCAAATAAAAATCTATTAACAATCTAGAAGCTAAACTGGCAGTACACAATGGAGTTCTGGTTCCAACCCTTATGTATGGAAGCGAAGCATGGAGTTGGCAAAAGAAGGATGAAAGCAGACTGAATGCAGTCGAAATTGCGATCCCTCAGACGAATGTGTGGCAAAACGATGTTTCATAGATGTTCGAATGATGAAATAAGGAAATAATGTAAGGCTGAGATAAGCATTATCGATAAAATTACGAAAGGTGTGTTGAGATGGTTTGGACATGTGGAGCGTATGAGTGAAGAAAGAACGGTTAAACAAATTTATGAGGCGAATGTAGTTGGAAAAAGAAGCAGAGGACGACCGAGGAAAACTTGGCACAATCAGGTATGTCAAATACTTGAAAGCGGCCGGGTCAGGAGTCGTAATAATCGTCGGGTATGTATGAGGAGATGCATGAATGTAGAAGAGGCAAAGAATGTTTGCAAAGACAGAGTGGTGTGGCGTTCGATTCTCTCTGCCTACCCCTGCGGGGAAGCGGCGTGATGGTTAGTTAGTTAGTTAGTTATAGATAATAATATTGGCCGATTTATATACAGCCATTTTCATGAGTCTTAATATATAGGCACATAAGATTTGTATTAACATCTCAACATGGGTGAAGAAGAATATGAAATTTCATTAATTGTTTCAGTAATCACTTTATGGTAATATCTATCTATTTTTTTTAGTTCTACTTGGTAAATACCATTATCACTTAAAATCAAGGAACACGTGTTTCGATGCATTCCGCATCATTTTGATGCATGGTGCTTGGAAATGATCGGATGGAATAAAAATAAGGGTCACAATATATTTTAGGAAAAAGTTTTATTTGTAAAGTAACATTTAAATTAAAATTGGAAAGATATTACCACAAAGTGACTGCTGAATCAATCAATGGATTAAAAAAATTGCGATGTATTCCACCGCTGCCCCTCTAACATATTTTGAAATATACTCATCTGACCCCTATCGACATCAGTCGAAGTGGTGCATTAAGTGCCGCTTCGCAAGTTTTAGAACCAGTGTGTTACAGGACACGGTACACGAAATTAAGGCCACGATACAAAATGGCCGCCACCTGTAATATAATCCGGCAATGAATCAGGTCTGATAACTTATTTCCTCCGCTACGTCAGGAAACAAGAGTGTACTTAACTAACTAACCAGATAACCATCAAGCCATTTCACCTCGGGTGTAGGTAGAGAGGATAGAATGCCCTATCACATTCAGCCATCACTCAGTATGATGATGTCAGTAACTACGAAACCCGGTGATTGGCCAAATAAAATAAATGTGGCAAAATACTTTTTGTTATATGAATAAACACTAATTTTTTTTTGACTTCCCTGGGAATCGAATCTTCAACAAGGTAGCCAAATGTACTAACTACAATGGATGTTAAAAATGTAACGTAACACAAATGTACCACAAATGTCCCAAGTTATCGTCTTTGTAGACTGCTGGGGTCAGCTCCCCTCGTCCTCAGGTTGTAGGTCCTTCTGTCATGGACAACGTCACCTAGGCCATATCTTTCTTTCAAGGAATATCGATTTCTATTACTTGGTTTGCGACAAGCTCGGGATCTTTATATATATTCGGGTATTTATATATATATATATATATATATATATATATATATATATATATATATATATATATATATATATATATATATATATATATATATATATATATATATATATATATATATATATATATATATATATATATATATATATATATATATATATATATATATATATATATATATATATATATATATATATATATATATATATATATATATATATATAAATATATATATATATATATATATATATATATATATATATATATATATATATATATATATATATATATATATATATATATATATATATATATATATATATATATATATATAAATATATACTTATATAAAATAATTTAAATCTTTATCATATTCGTGAGAGTATTATGATGGATTGTAGTCTTATTCCGTATGTACCGGACAAATTCATGAGTCTACTTTGACATGATCTCCTTAATAACTCATCACAACAAAAAAATAGCATCAATTCAATGTCTTGATATATTTATTTTATTACACTGCATATTTAAATTCTCTACGATGTATGTATGTGGGTCGCTAGGTTTTTTATACATGTATAACGTCTAAAAATATATAGGTATTCCGTTATCTTCATATACCTAGATTAGTGGTAGGCAAATTATGTTCGAATATGGACAGCGAGATTTGCATCTATAAAATTATTTAACCCTTTGTCTGTTTTAGCCGTTTTTGTTTTACAAGAAAATAACATCAATTCAATGTCTTGATATATTTATTACACAGCATATTTAAATTCTCTACGATGTATGTATGTGGGTCGCTAGGTTTTTTTTTGTACTTGTATAACTTATAAAAATATCTATATATACCGTTATCTTCATATACCTACATTAGTGGTAAGCAAATTATGTTCAAATATGGACATCGAGATTTGCATCCATAAAATTATTTAACCCTTTGTCTGTTTTAGCCGTACTATATACAGGTAAATAAAATAGGCCTTTGAGGATTTGCCTGTACGTGGTACAAATTACAGATGGCAGAGGAAGAACTAGAAAAACTTGGCACTATCAGGTATGTCAAATACAAACTTAAAAGCGGTCAGGTTAGGAGTCGAAATAATCGGCGGGTATGTATGAGGAGATGCATGAACTTGGAAGAGGCGGAGAATATTTGCAAAGTCAGAGTGGTGTGGCGTCCTATTCTCTCTGCCTACCCCTGTGGGGAAGCGGTGTCATGGCTAGGTTAGTTAGTTGGTACAAACTGCTCAAACTGTTTTTACTTAGGTAGTAGTAGTAGATTATATTGGAGTTATGGGCTAGAAATAATTGATGGAAAACCTTTGTCTATCTAAGATCAGTTTTCAAACTAAATAGTTAAAATATCTCTTAATTTAGAGGTTTAATAATAACCCTTAAAAAAACTATGAAAACTGGAAAATTTCATCATTTTCCATAAACCATTTCAATAATGCATTTTTTCATTGTGATTTCATTTTATACCTATTTTTAATAATAAACTACTTAGGCTTACAGAAATAGTTTAAAATTTAAGTATTTTGGTCAATAAGGAAAACATTAATATTTTAGTTTGTTTATTAAAAGCATTGCAAACTGTGTGGTATGGTAATATAACACTTTCCTTATTATTCATCGCTCACTTTGTGTAATACCACTTTTGAAGTGGTATTACACAAAGTAAACGATGAATGATTAGGAGAGTGTTAGACTTATATTTATCTTTAACTATTATCATAATTTTTTTTAAACCTTTCTTTTTTCCAAATAAAATCTTCATCAAAACTGATAAGTTAAAGGGTTAAAAATAATAATAATAAATGTGGCCCATCCTTAGTAAACATTCGTTTATTTTCCATTTATAATACAATTCATCCCATTGTAAACATTTTGTCAGATTGTCTAGCGATATATCATTTCGTCCATTGTATATTCTTGGGAATTTGGCTAATTCCGCATAATATCCGAAGCCATACCTTTATTAATGCCATTCAAAGGCAACCTCATCCATTATTTGAAATGACTGGCATTAAACGGGCTCTTTTTCTTACACACAGGTGGTGTGCGTGTTTTTTAAATAAATTCAAATCTCGTATAAAATGAGCCTTATCCGTTTGAAACGGCGAACTGGCGCTGGGAGTTAATCATTTTGAGTAGGTTAGTAAATATATTTGCTTTGAATTTAATTTATATAAATATGTAATACAATTGAAGTAGGTTAGTAAATATATTTCTTTTCAATTTAATTTATATACATATATGCAATACAATGTGAGTAGGTTAGTAAACCTATTTGCTTTTAATTTAAGTTATATAAATATCGCTCACTCCTTTCGAGAACGTAATAAACCAAAAATGTCAATTTTCAGTTTGTAATTTTGTGTATGATGAAGTACAAATAAATAAATAAATATATTCTTGTGTTATACGAGTATACTGCAGATGTTACTTTTGCAATACATTTGCAGTATACTCGTATAGCACAAGCATGTATTTATTTGTACTCCATCATACACAAAATTACAAATTACAATAATGTGCCCTCATATGTGCCATAATACAAGTGTTTAATTTAAAATAAAATAGAATACCTATAAACCCGATGATATACAAAAAAGCATCTAAAAATGTGCATCATTCATTACGTCGCAGATCTACCTTCCCTGGATTGGTTTCGTACGTAAAAAATAAATCATTGTTACCTGCCAATACCCACGGGCGATGCACACAACGAGCCCTCCAGCAACCGGCGGGCAGTGGCGTGCACGGGCACCGGGGCCCCCTCGAGAGATTTGGGGCCCATTCGTCACTGTCCCCCGCACGCCCATGCCCCCGCCCGACTCAATTACGAAACCGAGCCTATAGCGAATACATTATAATGTGTATGGACTGTACCTACATTAGGTTGAAACGACCATGTATGGGACACATGTTAGGTATCTATTATCATAATATAAATCAAAGCTTTCATGTAATTTATTACAATTCTTTTTCTTCTAACCCGATGGTGCATATGGCTTTGCATCATATAAACGCAGTGTTATCTTGATCATTACTTATTTATATAAGTAATGATGGCAGGGTGATCACTCATGCGCTTCGAGGACTAGTCCAGGGTAATATTAAATATATATTAGATTGAAGTCGTATTTCAAATTATCCCAAATGCGTTATTATAACTGTAAAAACGCTAATATTTATTTTTCAACCCTCAGTGAGAATCGAACCCGGGACCTCCAGCACAGTAGCTAAACACGCTAACTATTACACCGCGCAGGCGGACAATTATTATTACAATTACATATTTTATTTATTGTTTCGGCATTAACTCTGTGGTAAGACATGTAACAATGATTAAAGAAATCACTTGTTTTATACCACTTGAGTTTTATCAAAGACTACATGTTTCGGAAGTTAAACTTCCATCATTCAGGTCTATATAATAACTTAAATATAAAATATGAAATTGTTTTATAAATAAGGAGAGGGGAAAGTTACGAGGAGGGGGTTAGTCAAGTTTAGGGGTTTCGGAAGTTTAACTTCCGAAATATGTAGTATTTAATAAAACTCAAGTGGTATAATACGAGTGATTTCTTTAATCATTACAATTACACATAATAAAATAACAACTATTTACTTTTTTTTTTCATATTTATTTTATTTTATTTTTTTAAATATTAACTCAGAAACCGAAGTAAAATGCAAAATAGAGGCCGCTTGTACAGCTTACAATGAAATGAGAAATATTTTCTGCATCGATAACCTCAATGAAGGTTATCTCAACCGCATTCCCAGATCTAATGCAGAGGCATCTTGGCTTCCTGACAGCACTCTCTTTCAAAGTAATTTTATCAATGAAAATGTTGAGAAAATTATAGAAAATTCGAAATAAAATTGTATCCCGATTTTACAATCAAAGTCCAGAAGGTGTCTTATCTGGGGCCTGTGCTTAGAGGAGAGAAGTACGATCTATTGCACTTAATATTTTTTCTCTTCAAACCCTTATCCGCACCCCAATGGTGCATAGGGCACTGCTTCATATAAACGCAGCGTTATCTTGATCGTTAACACATGAAGGAAAGGTGATCAGCCCTCCGCTTTAGGTATCAGTCCAGGGTAATATTAAATAAATGTTAGAGTGAAAAATCACTTATGTTCATTTGACACCCCCCTGGGAATCGAACCTGGACGGTAGCCGAGCGCACTGACCATTGCACTATGGAGGCGGACGCACTTAATAATAAAAAGAAAAATAGACGGTCGACGATGTGTGAGCAGAAGACAAATCTCCTGGCTCCGGAATATATGAAATTGGACGGGGATCTGTTCGGCTTGTCATAGAAAAAAAGAATTCATAAAAACGTGAAAAACCCAAAAACGTCAATTAGTTACCTCCTCTCTTCGTAGTACGCCATTATTCATCTATCATTGTACGCCATTTCAGTGTAGGGAATTTCTCTTGCTTCGCGCACATTGTGCCCTTTCTCATAATGCATACGTACGACTATGCTTTAGTGTTGTGCCATTATGCCGGCGTACAAAGCATCGCTCATCCGGATTATCTGACGCACGCAAATAATGGGTCGCTTGCCGAGGCGGGGTGGATAAACATTGTGGCTACGAGTGGCACACTACCGGCCATACTTGCACAAGGAGCATCAATTATCCTGAAGCATCTCCACTGGCGTAGACGTGGGGACACCCTTTTACGTCCAAAAAACAAAACAAAGTAAAATCATCGTTTGTAAGTTGACGGAAATATTAAAAAATTTAAACACGTTGAAAAAAACATTTTGAGTGTGTTCACAATATCTGGATTATCTCCAATTACGGGAGTTATTTTCATATTATTTTTTGACATCTCATCAAAGATGAAGAAGAATATGGAAGAATGCGTGTGTAAAGTGATCACTTAAACCAGCCCCTCGTCAGCCCCGTGAATGCCCAGACTACCATATTCTTCATCATCTTTGATGAGATGTCAAAAAGTAATACGTCGAAAATACTTCAAACAAAGAGAAATTTCTAAATTCTCAGCGTACCTTATCAGATTTCAAAATACATACATTTACATACCTCTTTTGATAGTAATTTGGAAGGTAAATTTAACAAATATATACCGTATTTTACGGACTATAAGGTAGATTATTTTAAAAATTACGCACCTTAATTTTTAAGATATTTTTTTAATGTCATTTTTACATTTTATTTTGTGGTATTTTATGGTGGTAGACTACATTGTTATTGTACAATTAGCATCACTAAAGTGAATCTCCAGTTATTTTACCTCTAGTTGTTATGTTGGCTAACTAAATATAAATCAGAGATAAAATAAATATGAACATAAATAAAATAAAATAAAATAAACATGAATATAAATAAATCACAGGTAAAATAAATATGAACGGACAGTACAATGTTCCATATAGAGATAGTATTCCCGCTGCATCGAATATATGCATGTTTAAGATTAGAAGGAATTTTAAATAAAACACCGGATGTTTTTAAATTAATTTCAAGGGTAAGACGCACTGCAATTTCGGAGGCATTTTTTAAAATAAAAATTTATCTTATAGTCCGTAAAATACGGTATATAATGTCTCGGGTTATGGGGTCACGATAAGTGACACAAGAAGGCAGCTGAAGTAAGTGAGTAAGTTGCGAATAAATTAAAATAACATACAAATATGTTATTATGTTAGTATGTATTTTACAAACACTACCAAAGAAGCTATCCAAAGGGATGAACGCTTAATTGAGGGAGGGGGGCTGATGACTGCCTTTTGAAGCGCACCGGTACACTGCATTCTCGACCTGTACTTACTATCACCTATCAGTCTACAATATGCATCATCGGCTTAATACTGATATTGCAACAGATCTCCCATTGGAGCGTCAAAAGGATAGGGGGTTCGTAATCTGGTTACGTACTAATTCCATAAAGTAAAAATATGGCTGAAATAATAAATAAGACTGCCATATTTGAATAAAACAGAGTCGCAAAATTGTATAATGTATATAATAATAATAAAACCCTTATCCGCACCCCAATGGTGCATAGGGCACTGTGTCATATTAACGCAGTGTTATCTTGATCGTTTACACATGAAGTAAAGGTAATCAGCCCTCCGCTTCAGGTACCAGTCCATGGTAATATTGAATAAATATTACAGTGAAAAAATCACTTATATTTATTTTACCCCCCTTGGGAATCGAACCCGGGATCTCCAGAACGGTAGACGAGCGTGCTGACCATTACACTACGGAGGCGGACAACGTATAAGTTTTAAAATGTATGGATTATGAAAAGAATCTGAAATATATTTTTAAAGGTTTTGTTTACTATAAGAAGATGTAAATATATACATGAGGGGGTTACGAAACGGGATTTTTTGTATAAGGAAATATAGACAATAACGTCGACCTATTTTGAAACAGTTTATTATTAAATTTAAAATTTTAATTACGATTGACTCACAAGTCATTATTTTTCAGAATTTGCAAATCATATCATGGAAACTAACCACTCATTTGACTCTCATACACTTAAATAATTAAACTCCGTTTCAAATAAAGGTCAAGTCATGAATAATTGAGAAATTTTTGAAATACATAAAAAATTTGATTCAGTTAAATCATTAATTAGTAATATACTGTTTCAAAATACGTCAACATTATTATCTATGTTTCCTTTTACAAAAAACATATTTTTAAAACTATTTTAGCTTCTTCTTTATAATGTTTTTTTTTTATCAATTTGTTATACCAGAAAGGTAATCTTTGTAGGAATATAATCATTTGCTTATTAGGAAACACATGTGTGAAAATAAAAATTGATAAGAAAATTGATTAATGCGCTCTTTAAAAACATACAATATTTACAAGTAATTAATTCAAGTTGACAATCCCAAAAAATGCGTCATTAATAATACACAATTTTGTTGTATATGTCAATATTTCATTAGAAATAATAATAAATGAGCAAACATTTAGTGATAACTCTACAATTTAGTGTTAATGGTATTTTTATGTATTTAATTTGATGTAGATAAATATACTTGGATATCGTACATTAAATTTTACTTAGAGGAATGAATATATGTACAATAATTTATGAAATTGTATTAATTTTGGTATTTATATATATAAAAAAAAAAATTCTCAGTTGATGATTCAAACAGAATTCTTTAAAGTGAACCCATCTTATTAAAGAAAACTTTCCTAAAGCAAAACAGGATATACATATATCGTGGGTATACTGGCAAAACACGTTAACTCTAAAATCCCCGTTTGAATCATCCCTGTTATTTCAAGCTTTTATAATAATAATAATAAATCCCTTACCGCACCCCAATGGTGCATAGGGCTCTGCTTCATATAAACGCAGTGTTATCTCGATCGATTACACATGAAGGAAAGGTGATCAGCCCTCCACTTCAGGTATCAGTCCAGTGTAATATTGAATAAATATTAGAGTGAAAAAATCACTATATTTATTAAACCCCCCTGGGAATCGAACCTGGGACCTCCAGAACGGTAGGCGAGCATGCATTACACTACGGAGGCGGACAATAAGGTTCAAGCTTTTAGCCTGAATAAATTACCCGCTTTTAAACTTAAAGTTGAATTTACTTTTGAAACCACATATATATGATATTTCAAACTACTTAGTATATTTTTCCAGTTTATAGTACGTTGAAAACTTTATAATATGCATCATTAAGTCAGAATTGCATATTTTTGACTTTACGTTTTCTGCCAGTACCTACACCCACGATATGTTTGTACCTTGTACTTGTGTTTTAATATATTTATACTTACAATGAGGACAAAACGGTAAATCAAATTTATGAGGCGAAGTAGTTGGGAAAAGGAGCAGAGGAAGACAGAGGAAAACTTGGCATGATCAGGTATGTCAAATACTTAAAGCTGTCAGGTCAGTAATGATAAATAAATGGAAATAATCGACGGGTAGAGTGTGGAAGGGGAGAAGAATGTTTGCGAAGACAGAGTGGTGCGGCGTTCTATTCTCTTTGTCTACCCCTGCGGGGAAACGACAAGATAGTTAGTTGGCTAAGAAGTTTATATTATTTTGTTAACATCTCAACATAGATAAAGAAGAATATGGATGTCTGGGCATATACGAGCTAACGACAGTCATAGGCTGGTTTAAGTGATCATTTTACACACACTCACCAATTCTACTTGACAACCACACTACTCAAGTTCTTGGATCTTCTAAATAAATTATTCAAATTTAAAATGAAATTCGAATATTAATAGAGAGCTTGAATTCACTAGAGTTTCACTAGAGACATCTATGGTGAGATGAAAGAAGCTATTTATTAAGCAGAAAACTCTTTCATTTTATTAAGACACATTCAAAATCTTATAAGTTAATAAGTTAGTTATATAAGTATGTGTGTATCTGTGTGTGTGTGTGAGGAAACAGTAAAGCGTTATTTCTAGAAAAAAGTGTTTAATGATCGCCTAACGCGTCCATTAAGCTCGGTAGAATGTCGTTAGCATGGAGTATTCAGGAGCTAATCACCTTCGGCTGATAGGCAAATGACATTCTTAGAATGACGACGATTGCACTATCTGAAAGAAATTTCAATCATTGTTGTAATTTACAGTTTCCAATAGTAAGCATCGCGTGGGCGGTACGATGACAACGCAATGATCATTTTATTCCATAGATGTTGATGGCAAAATATTAAACTGTCCGGTTATTGCATAATAAATCGTTGGTTCAAACACTTATTACCCTAGCCAACATTCTCGGTAAAATAATAATGCTTTCTATGTCAAAATTATCTCTCTTCCTTGAACACTACATAATTAAAGAGGAAAAATTTATGTTTTGAATATTGAAAGCATTAACTTTGTGGATCATATTGATATATTATTTCGAGAAATAAAAATACTTTGTGTTCTGATCCACTCACATTTTTATTTAACCAACTAGTTTCGGCAACAACCTGTTGCCCTCTTCAGGGTTACATTTATTACAGGGTTAGTAATAAATGTAACCCTGAAGAGGGCAACAGGTTGTTGCCGAAACTAGTTGGTTAAATAAAAATGTGAGTGGATCAGAACACAAAGTATTTTTATTTCTCGAAATAATATAGGAAAAATTAAGTTTTATCGTAATATTTATTTCTAAAATGTTTTTCGCAGATACTTTGTGGCACATTTTATAAACTTTATAAAATAAAACAACTTTGTATTAACCACTTTTTATTGGTACATTAATTCCTCAACCGGTTTCGACAAGAACCTTGTCATCATCAAAAAAAGTTGTTTTATTTTATGAAGTTAATATTTATTTATTTGGCTTAAACAATGTGAAATCACATGATGATTTAAACACAAAAATAAAATACTTCATAAGTTAATTAATAATACTACTTTTTAAGTTAATTGATGTGGCATAAAAATTACTTATTTCGAGAACTATGTAGGTATAGATGTTCTCATTAACGCGTTGTTGAGAATATCTGTAATTCTCGAAATTAGTCGTGTTTACATAAATGAAAAGTGGTCTTATACAAGTGGTTTATCTTTATAGTTTTAAAACGTTATGCATCATTTATTTCCTATTAATGTATTGGAAATTGTTCAATGTGATATTTTAACGTAGTCAGAAATAGGAGCAGGCGAAGACCGATTAAAACTTGGCTCGATCGTGTATTTGAAAGTACTTAAAAGTGGTAAGATCAGGAGTCGGAATAATCGGTGGATATGTTATATGGTATAAATTGTTGTGATTATGTGATAAAATATGAGAATGTGAATATTTATAGGGCTAGAATATTTATTTATTTATAAAGACATCTAAAAAACAATAATCCTTAAGAAATAATATACGAGTTTTTGAATTTATTCGAAGCTTTCCCCCGTAGCAAAAACTTGTGCACATTGAATTTAAAAATATTTTCAAAAAACCATGTTAATCAATACACATCTTAATTAAACTTTTAATGGAGGTAAATTAACGTGACTCGGTCTAATTCATGGGTGCTGTAGAGGGCCAATTTTCGTAAAATTCCTGTAAAAAGTTGGCCGACATGTTTGCCAATCTAGATCGCTCCAGAATCGACCATCCTACTGCAGACATCAATCTTGTTTCGGGTTCGGGATCGGGATCGATCAATCATCTCCCGGGGGACCTAGCTGTGCAGTAATCTACCATCTACCCACTTTCTTTCTACTTCGTGGTCTTATATTCCGACACGGTTTAATCATTTTTCAAGTGTTCTCGCAGAGAAAAATTACACAAAGCGTAATAAATATGGTAGGTTGTTTTTTTCTGATTTTGTTTGCTAACGCCGACGCAGCATCGTAATATTCCACTGATGGATTCATCTTCTTTTGTTCAAATCGATGTAAATAAAATATATATATATTCATTTATTGATTCGGCAATCACTTTGCTGTGATATCTATCCATTTTTATTTAAATTTCACTTAATACATATAATATTATGACACTGGTATTAACTAAGTGAAAAAAAGTTTAAATAAATCTATTTTTTATTATTTTTTTATTCGGAAATAACTTTGTGGGGTGACATGTTGATTATATTAAAAAAATTAAAAACTTGTTTTAATAATATTGACTTTTATTTATAATGCACGACTTGTTTCGAAAACTTTAGTTGTTTTCATCAACAGGTGATTATAAAAAATTGTGAGTAATTTTGTCACCTGTCGTTGAACTGTAGTTTTCGAAACTAGTCGTGTGTAATGAAAAAGAACACAATGAGTGGTATTATACTAATGTTTAATTTTTTTAATATCTTTTGATTTATTAATTTATTCGGCAATCACTTTGTGGTTATATCTATCCATTTTAAATTTTAATTCTAAAAAAATCGGTGCGGACGCATCGAAACACGTGTCATAATAGATTTTAAGAAATGATGGTATTTACCAAGTAAAACTTAAATTAAAAATATATCACATATATTATACTTTTTTAGATAACTCGAGAGTCAAGTCTTCAAAATACAATAACATCGTATTTGATTGCATAAACAATTTTCTTTCATTAATATATTTTAAATCAATATTGTTGAATGTGCCCTCGGCACAAGAAAACTTGGTACATTTTTGTTATTTGTAATCGGGGCACATTTTTGTAATTTGTAATTATGTATATGATAAAATAAACAAATAGATAACTGGATAACTTTTGGTATCAAACACTTCACATATATCAACTGGTTTTCTTGGAAAATAAAGTATTCTTAGTATATGTACCTACTTAAATATTAAAAAAAAAACAACTTCATACAGTTTATATATCAATGCATGATTTTTCTACATAACCTAAAATAAAATTCTCCGAAAATGTGATAGTTATTCATAGTGATGAAAATTAAAATGTCAGCAATATAACGGAACTTTCTGTCCTATTCATTTATTATTTATTTATATTTATTCCATACCTTTAGTAGAACTGTTCAAGCTTCTTAGATTTATACAGCATGTACATTTTTTTTAAATACAATAAACATAGAACAAAACAAAAGTTATTTAAACAAACAACAATAAAACGAAATTCAGTAAATCAAACTGTATGTGTGTGTAAATATACAAGCATACATATTATATAGGCTAGCTGATTAGTGAATAGTGATATATTTTTACTCCACCTAGAAATAATCCTGAGACATGTATGATATAAATTTTTCATAACCATCGCATTATGCGGGTACAAAAAACATATAATAGTAATTTTTATTTTAAATACTTAAGAATTACTTAATTCACAATGGTATGCGCATGTGAGGAGAATAGAACCACCCAGACTCCCCCACATCGCACTGTACGGCCAACCTAATTGTAGACGACCTCCGGGCAGACCACCAAAGAGATGGGTTGATAGCTGGGAATCGACATCGCAGGACGCTCTTAAAAACAGGCCACAAGGCCTACAACAAGATGAAGAAGAAGAAGAAGATATAGCCCATAGTCATAAATGCAAAGCATATTTATAATTCTGTTGAAGCGTCTGCCGTGAAATATTAATACGTAATTCGCAAGCACCCTAGTTCTTTGAGTTTGAATTTCCGAGTGGCAACACCAAGCTCATCGTTAAATATTAATCCGAAGAATTCATTAATTACCCAAGATTAGCTTCAAGTCTCCGGGCTCTATTTTAATTATGGCGTCAATCATATTACATGAACATTTTTTTGTTTCCCGAAACGGAATTTTCTGAGAAGTTGTTCGGGTAAGGAGTCCATGAATAATTCCGTTCGCCATATGTTGGCATGTCAGGTGAGTGACTAACTGAACGATTAATTGGCCGGCTCGCCTCCTGGATTCGGTCACGAACCGGCAATACGCGTCGTCGCATAAGATGCCCGCATTAATAAGGGTGTAGGCACCAGTAAGCAACACTTGAAGACAAAAAAAACACTTCTTCTCAAATATGGGTTTACATTTTTGACATCTTAAACATAAACGAAGAATAATATGGTATTTCTTGGTCTACGACTTTTCGAGGGCCTGTTTAGTGATCATTTTACAAACGTGCAACATTCACCATTCTATTTTATTTATTGTTTTAGCATTAACTTTGTGGTAAGACATGTTACAATGATTAAAGAAAACACTTGTTTTTTACCACTTGAGTTTTATTATAGACTACATGTTTCAGAAGTTAAACTTCCATCATTCAGGTCTGTATAATAACTGAGTTATTATACAGACCTGAATGATGGAAGTTTAACTTCTGAAACATGTAGTCTATAATAAAACTCAAGTGGTAAAAAACAAGTCTTTTCTTTAATCATTTCACCATTCTAGTCATGGTGTACAAATTCACATTTTTTAAATATATATCCTATATGTGATACATCCTTTCGAACGTTCTCGGTAGCATCTATGGTTAAGTTGAGTACCGTAGAACGGGGCTACTTGAACTTTGATGTGTTACTTGAGCCCAGTACAAAAATTATTTAGATCTGCATTTGGTCTACAATGATGAATGCACCGATATGATTCATTGTTTGGTGACACTTATTGTTACGATACGTTCATTATTGTTGATTAAATACAGATTTAAATCTCTTTTTTGTACTGGGCTTAGTTAACACATCAAAGTTCAAGTAGCCCCGTTCTACGGTAATCTATTTATTCACGTATTATTATAAGCTTATTTTATTTAATCAGACACTCCTATAAATACCTTTTGGTCGTAAGCCCTGGAATGCTCAGACTTCATCAATATAAAGAAGAAAGATAGATGTTTCATCTCAAGTTAAGATACCTACCTTTAAAACTGACATCTTATCCTATACGAGGACGAATAATCCTGTGTGTGATATAATAAATAAAATTATTACTGTACACAAAAAAATCTTTCAAAATAATGGTCGAAATGTTATTAGTTACTCATTTTTCACAATAAAATCATGTAAATAAATATTTTACATTTCACAATGTATATATATATATATATATATATATATATATATATATATATATATATATATATATATATATATATATATATATATATATATATATATATATATATATATATATATATATATATATATATATATATATATATATATATATATATATATATATATATATATATATATAAATATATATATATATATATATATATAACTACGACAAAGCATTCAGTAGTATATGTAATAAATTATATATATATATGATAATATTAATTCTTGGTTGAACTGCATTTTTTATTATCAAACTATAACTTTATATTTTTCCACTTTATTTTATTTAACCAATCACCGGGTTTTGAGGTTAATCAATATCATCAGACTGGTGATGGTACGACTTCACTAGTCTGATAATGTCGGTATTGACGAAACCCGGTCACTTTAAAAAAAATGGAAAATACTAAATAGTTCATATTTTTTTATTTGTAGATTTTTTTTATGTTATTAGACTTACAGTATCTACTCAATGAATTAGGGCCACGCAGAATTTCGCGCAATTTCTCAATTCAAACAGGAATAACTCAGAGAAAACCTTGAATAAAACAACATTGAATTTTATTTACACATGAACACTTTATTACGCTTAAATTATGCATATATTTTCATATAAATATAGTTAGTATTTATTATTTCCACCTTTGGCAGAAATAACTGCCTCAATTCTTTTTGGCATACTTAAAATGCACTGTTTTATAATTTTTTTATTTCTTCGTCTTCTGACCAAATTTTTTTAATATTTTTTTTAGACAGTCTACTGTCGGATTTGGAAATGAGTATACCTTATTTTTTAACATGCTCCATACGTTTTCTATAGAATTAAGGTCCGGAGAATTTCCAGGCCAGGGGAGCAAAGGCAGATTTTTGTTAGACAAAAATTTTATTATTGATTTAGCCCGGTGGCAAGGTGCCCCATCCTGCATGAAGGTGTATGGACCTTCTGTTAGGTCGAGTGTATCGTAGAAGGGCAATAAAATTCGTTCGAGGACCTGCTTATAGGAATTTTGGTTCATTGTTCCTTCCACGAAAAACAACTGCCCAGGTAAATTGTTAATAATACATGACCATATCATTGTTGCAGGGGGGTGTTTGATAACTTTTACCACACAAGCCTCATTGTAACATTCCATTGGTGTTCTCCTGACGAATCGACGGCTCTCTGTCACGGCTTCTAACCGGCACTCATCACTAAAGATGACCTGAAAATTAATGAAAATTTAAGTTTAATTCAAATATATAAGTTTATTTACTAAAATGATATGTTGAAAATTCAATTTAAATAAATACCTTTTTCCAATCATCTACCAAGTAATTTCGATGTAGCCTGGCCCATTTTAATCGATCCGCTTTTATTCGTGGTGTCAATTTTGGTACTTTTACAGGGCGCCTGCATTTCAGATTTACTTCGTAAAGACGTCGCCTCACTGTTGATACCGATATATTTATACCCTCTTCTTCCAATTTTATTTTTAATGTTTTTGCTGATGCACTACGGTTTTCTAAGGCACTTTGAACGATTTTTCGATCAGTCCTCGGTGTTGTTTTTCTAATCCTACGACAGTTCTTTCGCCGATTGCTGGTGGCGGGTGACTGATTTTTTATTGATTTTGAAATTCTGTCCACTGTTTGACGAGAAACGTTTTCTTTTTTTGAAATTTCTCTATTTGATAGTATTCCTAATTTCAATAGCACTATTACACTAGACTTTTTTTCCTCAGAAATGTCTTTACTTTTTCCCATTTTGCCCTTTTCAAAAAAAACACTTGTGTTTACAAAAAAAAATTATACTTTATGAACTAAAATTACAAATTAAGTTTTTTTCACAAGACACGATAACTATATAACCTCTCTGAACAAAACAATAACCAGAACTCAAGAAACTTCACTAATAAATGAGATAGGACTATTTTTTGAACTTTCAACTATCTGTCTACCTGTGCTAATTAGGGACCTTTCTCAGAAAAAGGGTTTGAAATTTTGTAAAGGCTTAAATAATCAAGGTATATTTTACATATTATTGAAGGTAATATACATGATATTAGATGTCAATAGAAAACTTAAAGTATTTATGTAAAATAAATATAATAATCCAAAAGATTTCAGAGTATTCAAAAAAATAATGGGTGGCCCTAATTCATTGAGTAGATACTGTACTATTTGATGTAATACTGCAATATTTTTGTTTTCAAATTGTGAAATATTTTATACCTTTCTGCTTTATGCGGTCCATGTCGTTTATTGGTGTCTCCGAAATACATACCTTATTCGTAAACGCTTTCTTTCTACTTATTTGCGAGTTTAATAGCGTAATTGAATACACTTTTCCGACATTGGACATAATTAACATAGTGACAGTGTAGCAAATACCATCGAGCCAGATAAAAATAAATGGCTTAAATTACACGTTTATACAAGGGAAGTGCGGCGACTGTTTTAAGAAGGGATGCTGATTTAACAAAACAGGTATTTCACTTCAGGGCTATCAACGACACAAAACAAACGAAAAATTTGAGTAAAATGGTGAATGTTACACATGTGTATAGTGATCTCTTAACCAGCCTGTGACCGGTCATAAACCCTGAAAATACTCAGACTTTGTTTAAATGTGTCAGTAAAATTTTTAAGTGACTGTAAAACGCAATAAGTGTGAAGTAATACAATTTTGTGTACTATTTCTCCCCTTAAATTTCGCGTGAGGTTTTTTTTTTACTTTCCACATTCCCTACATCATCGTTTGCTTAATGTTTTTTTCAGGTCATTGTTTTTAACTTAAACTCAATAATGAAGGCGAGCTGCATAGCGCAATTACTATTAAACTCAAACTTGTATTCTATAAGTACACTATCATGAACATATTACTAGAAATAAGGATAAAATAAGACTGCCATTTATGAAAAAACAGAGTCGCAAAATTATTTAATGTATAAGGGTTTAAAATGTATGATGAGATGTCTGAATGTATGAAGAATGAAAAGAGCCTGAAAGAATTTAAAAATTAATGTTTTGTTTACTATAAGGAAATGTAAATATATGTATATATATATATATATATATATATATACATATATATATATATATATATATATATATATATATATATATATATATATATATATATATATATATATATATATATATATATATATATATATATATATGTATGTATATTTATATATATATATATATATATATATATATATATATATATATATATATATATATATATGAAGTAAATTAAGTGTATATAAAAGTTACAACATTTTGAGTGTGTCCAAATATTTGTTCACAAAATCTGAATTATCTCCAATTACAGGAGTTCTTTTCATAATATTTTTGACATCTCATATTCCATTTAAAAGTTTATATTAGTTGTAATATAAGCTAACTTAAGAAATAAAATAAAATAATAAAAAATAAGGAACTAAATGTAGTATATCAGTAAAAAAAAAAGATGTTTAGCTGTAAAAGTGAAATTCACCGACAAGATATATTCTGGTGTCTATAAAGCTCCTTTTTCTCCACCCCATATAAGAAGGTTTTTCTTTATTTTTAGAATGATATGAATTATTATAGCATTTGGATTTTAGATATATTCCACGAACTCGCAAATTGGTCCATCAAGCGTATCCTCTACCAACTCAACATTTTCGAACAAAGGATGAAATATCATATTTCCGAAGGTATTTTTCGATTGTAATCTTTATCCGAACGACAATAGAATATTACCCAATGTCCGAGCGGAATCCGTCGTCCCATCCCTAAGTTAATAATAATTGATTATAACCTCACGAAACGTCATAATGCGCCGGCTATTATTCACATTTATCCGCAAATGGGGATGTATTAATTATTGGCAAAGAATGTTGCCCCATTAACAGCGAGTCTTGGAATAATTTATCTCGATTTTCCGGTCGTTAGTAATATTTCTAGCTTAGGTGTATGGCTTTACAATTACTTTAATTGCTACAGATAATGGCCAAACTTGGCCATGACTGGGTGGGTTAAACTTTAACATTTACCTTCAAAAGTGACTTATATCAGTTTTGTAGCTGAAGTGAATCTTCTTGGCGTTCAGGAGCAATATAGTATGACCAATATAAATCAAGTGCTACCATATTCTACGAGTTCCGTTATTATAACATTTTGGAACAGTTTTTTTTGTTGTAAAATCTTGTATTCCATAAATTACTGTTTTTTTGTATAATATATTTAGAATTCTCCAGTCTATCCACTTCCGTAGTGTAATGGTCAGCTCGTTCGGGTACCGTTCTGGAGGTCCCGGGTTCGATTCCCAGGGGGGGGGGTAAAATAGATATAAGTGATTTTTTCACTGTACTATTTATTCAATATTACCCTGGACTGGTACATGAAGCGGAGGGCTGATCACCTTTCCTTCATGTGTAAACGATCAAGATAACGTAAGTATTGTAAGATAAGTATTACGCAGTGCCCTATGCACCTTGGGGTGCAGATAAGGGTTTTATATATAAAAACTTGTATTCTATAAATTACTGTTTTTTTGTATAATATATTAAGAATTCTCCAGTCTGTCCGCCTCCGTAGTGTAATGGTCACCACGCTCGGCTATCGTTCTGGAGATCCCGGGTTCGGTTCCCAGGGAGGTCAAATAAATAAAAGTGATTTTTTTACTCTAATATTTCTTCAATATAACCCTGGACCGGTACCTGAAGCGGAGGGCCGATCACCTTTACTTCATGTGTTAACGATCAAAATAACACTGCGTTTATATGATGCAGTGCCCTATGCACCATTGGGTGTGGATAAGGGTTCGAAAAAGAATTCTCCAGTGAAGGAATCCTGGGGCATTTGCGAAAAACCTACATATAGTTTTTTTTGTAAAAAAAAAAAAACTATATGTACTATTTTCTATGTCCGCCAGCGTAGTAACAGCAGTTTGCTGTCATGCTAGATGCCTCGGATTCAATTCCCAGGGGGATAAGAATATTTTTTATCATCGTTTATCCTATTTAGTTGTCCTTTGAATGATATATCAATATGTATTTATTGTCTGTGAACTAAGATCAAGCATCTATTATTTTCACAAAAAATAAATAATGATACAAAATGAATGTTAAATAATGGTCAGAATGGCAATCGTTACACAAGTGTAAGTATAAATATTTCAATCAAACTTGACAAATGACAGATAATGGAATAATTAGTCTTACATATTCTTTGTATAAAAACGACTATATTTGAGTAATATTTCACTTTAATATCACTACAACATAATAAAGTACCAACCATATATATGAATGTGAAACATGGAGTTGGAAAGAGAATAATTGAATATGCAATACATATGCAATACAATGGTACTACGATTGATCAAAGAAAGGTAGCACCTACTCGCGACTATCTCCAAAAGACGCTCCGAATGGATTGGCCACGTGATAAGACAAGAGAGTTTCCTGCACAAACTAAAAGAGGGGACGATCGAGGGAATAAATGCCAGAGGACTACCTAAGCGACTTACACGAAGACATGGGCTGCTCGACGTATGAGGAGCTGAAGAGGCTTCCGAAAATAGACGAGGATTGCGAAGGGGAGGTCATCTGTTGCCGCAGACCAATCCGCAGGCAATCCTATATCCTCAATAGACCAGAGAAGAAGATTAACGATCAAGCTAACATCGTATGCGATATGCAAGATTATGACATACTGTTATACTGACAGCAAAGATATAACTATTTATTCACATGCAGAAAATACTCAATTTACTACTGCATTGATCATTTAAGTTCACTATGCACGTCGTATACACCTAGATTATGATAAACGTTCAACTGAACCTTATACCCCTATTCCTTTGTGATTATATTAAAACTTGATATATTTGCTAACTGCATTATACTGCACGTTGCAGACAAATAACTTTGACCCTGTCGTCAGAATGCATTTTCGTTCGGGTATACTCGTATACTCCTAATAAGATTGCAGTGATAAGCTGTTTTGGCCTTGTAGTGGCAGATGAAAATTTTCCTTCAAAATTTCATTTAAGTAATTTCTAGTCTTTGATGTTAGTAAGGATATTATTATATTAAGTTTATATGGGTAAAAATATCACAATCCTTAAAACGAAAATCGATTTTTGTGGATTCTAATTTACTTATATTTCTTGGATATCTAGAAAATAATAGATCACAAGGAATATCTTTTATATAAAATGAACACTTCTCTGTCTTTACACTATAAACATTTAACATTAGACAGCATTTTCAATATAAGAAAATAACAAGCATATAGTTTTTTCCACATTTATTTTATTTGACCAGTGACCGAGTTTCGTCTTCATCAGACATGATCAGACTGGTAGGAGGTTTTTTTAAATTACTTAACGTCTAAGTGGCTCTGAAATCTAGCTACGGCTTATGCAACACGACATATCATGGCCCCTACTTAGGCTTCAACTTTATAAGTTTAATAGCCACTCCACTTCCACTCGTGAGTGGATTTACTCTTTATGTTTAAAATTATTATAATTTATGTAATTCATGAGTGAAAATTCTAGTAAAAAATACTGACGATCTCTCTAAGGGTATGAATGTATACAGTTCAATGATTCTTAAGTAGCAATGAAGTTACTAAGTTATGATTTTAGATCTATTATTTAACTTTTTACTAAATATAGGATGTGAGTTTTGTATGTAAACGTGATTTTTTTCTTCTAATAAATGTACGCGAGATCACGTGTTCAAACTCCCCTTTAAGAATGGGGTGGAGAGGGGGCGAACTGCCTTTGTTGATAAAACTACTTTGTACGACACGGTATCAAAGTTCCGTTGATCCACTAAAGCACTTAATGAACCCACGGGATGCCCGGGAGAGCAGGGAACGCGAAAAATAAATACAAAGTAGACTTACGAACTCTGCAAGTAAAATAAACTTCTAAAATTATTCATAATTGAGAACGCGCTCGTTTTTTCAGAACGGGAAATATGTATATCGAAATATCTAGATGGCCGTGGAATCACAAAATTTCTGACAATGCGTTACGCTACTATGCTAAGGGGTAAGAAAAAAATATATAAAATATTTATAAATTTAAAATTTATTTTTTAAATTTATAATAAATGCATCGTCATAAATGTGACGATCACGAATCTATCTTTTTTTGTATTTAATCAATCATGCAAAGTATTTCGCAGTCAAAAAAAAAATACGAATAATTTCGAAATCCCCATCACTGTAAGCGGGATATGTAAGTCAATACTAACCAGTGTGTATAATCTAAAACCCAGGGTGACAGCGGCAGGAATGCTAGTATCCCTACTAGGGAACTCTAGCCCCATTAGGAAATCACCCATTATATAAATATATTTATGTGAAAATATTAATATATTGATGTATAAATTCAATGGTTAACTCCCGCGCTCTATACTTACTCCCAAATCCAAAGTCTTATGGAAGAATACTAAATAACCTAAGCTAAAAACTAAGGTATTTCATACATTTCCAACAAATGTCTTTATTTTTCATTTCATTGAAGCCTTTATTTATTTATTTTTTAAAGCTATATTAACTTTATATATTTTTTTTTGGGTCTCATTTTTAGAACCATCAACTATTGATATTTTTCTTACTGAATTATTTTCTAAGTACAAAAAAAAACACATAATAATCTGAAAATATACTTATAGACGGAGTTTAATAACATATAACTCTATTCCTGGCGTTTTCATTCATTCAAAATTCCCGAGAGAAGTTTGCTGCTCCATATGAATATTCTTTCAAAAGATTTCAATAAGCTAAAAATGTAATTCATAAAAAATAAAAAAATCTTGAAAATTCGCTTTGAACTTTAGACGCTGAGGCCAACGGACGAGTCTTGCGGGGTCTTTATAACCCAAATTAATTTTCCGAAAGACTTCACAATGGAGGCCTTTATTCATTTCCATCATTCATTTTTGACACGGAAATAAATCATCCGAATTTTAAACGGAGTAGAAATTTCAAAACGGGCTTCAGATTCTCCGTTTGTATGTGGAAAAGCCAAAATCATTTTTATTGTTTCGGCACAGATTTTCTCTTCATGGTTGTTTTTTTTTACGTCACAGATATAAAGTTGTATAAAAAATTCTCTTTTTTATTTATGCTCTGCAAAAGTAACGAAAAACATATTTAAAAAACTTCTTGATTCAATTCACCCAATTTTTCAGTGGTATCACTAAATGTTAATATAATATGATAGATCAATAAGTACCGACACTGTAATTAAAATAAATGATCTGAAAAAATACTTTATGGAATGATATATATGTAGTGATTAGTCTTATTTTCTTATTTTGTTTTCACCTTGTGTTTTTTTTATATTTTCTCATTTGTTATATTTTCTCATTTGTTATTTTAAATGCTTCTTACCTTATGTTTTTCTCATGTATTTCTTTTAAATATGATTATTATGCCTATTAATTATACCTTTTTATTGTTTTTATATTTTCCAATGTCTTAGTTTTGTTTTTTTTTTTGTTATCTTTTTTGTTACTTAATTATTTGTATTCCAGTCTTGTTAACTTTAATCCCATGTACCAAAATGAGAAATTATATATCGCTCACTCCTATCAAGAACGTCATAAATCAAAAATCGTCAATTTTTAGTTGTGCATGTTTTCGGAATGCCCAGAAAATGTACTATATCCCAGCAAAAGCGGCATATTTTTAACTTAATATTTACACGCTACAGGGCAGAAAGTGTTGTTTTTGCATTTTGAAGAAAAGGTATTGCTTAATTGTTTTTTTAAATATATTAAATATTTTTCAAATGGAGAGAAAACATTCAGGTTTTAAAAAAGATCTGATGCACAGTAAAGAATTCAATAAGTGGGTTGATATTTCTTTTTAATACAATGTGTTATATTTTTAGACTTTAAAAATGTTCTCCTGAAAAATCAAGTTTTTTGATTTATGACGTTCTTGAAAGGAGTGAGCGATATATGACTTACGTGTGTTATATGTTTTGAAAAATAAAAAAATAAATTTGAGTGGTGTTTCTCACAAGTTATTGTACAATATAATTAAGAGACTCTAATATGGGTAGGTCTAGTATTGCCTTATTGAATTTGTAAATAAATGTAAATTTTCTCGTGGGTAGGTACATTGGAATGTCTTAATTATCGCATTCATAGTGCTGTTTTTTCAATCGATTTGAATGCGAAGAGAAAACTTTCAAAAACAACTTTTTATACACGAATTTACACATAATTCATTTGCATATTGTTTTCAAATAAAAACAGATAAGACAATACATATAAACATATATATATATATATATATATATATATATATATATATATATATGTATATATATATATATATATATATATATATATATATATATATATATATATATATATATATATATATATATATATATATATATATATATATATATATTTGTGAAACGTGTTTCGATGCATTCCGCATTATTATTTAAACACCGTATGTGAAGTATAGTTTATATTTATATTCACATTCAGTTTTTGAAAATGATGCGGAACGCATGGAATTACGTGTTATAATAGATTTCAAGATATAGTGGAATGTACCGAGTAGAACTTAAATTTAAAATGCATAGATATTACCACAAAATGACTGCCGAATACATCGATGAAATCATTAAACAATAATCATGTAGGTTTAGCTGCATTTTGAAACTATAAATAACGAAATTTTTTACAATTTTGATACTATTAGAAACGGTATGTGTATGCGGTAGTCGATATTTATATGCATATTTGCTGCATTGTGAAATAAATAACGAAATTAATATTTGTATGTAAAACGGTATGCGATTCGAAAGTCGATATTTTTTCCAGAATATCTCAAAAACTCTTTTAGTAAAGAATTATAATTCTGCGAGGCATGTCTTTATCTGTGAGATTTATCTCAGGATAAAAAAATTACTTTTACAAATTTTTTACAGCTAAAGAAAACGGGAATAAATTACGAAATCCAGGGACGTCGTGGTTTTAAAAATGTTGAATGCTTAGTTTCCATGCGAATAATTTCTAAGAAACTCGGCGAATTCAACTTCCTCCGCATTCTGGTCCATTGTCCGCGCTGTCGGCGGCTTTCTGGGAACCGTCTCCCGTCTCCAGACCGGGGGATCAGGCTGGACGAGCGTGAATGCGATTTTTTCTTCCAGAAAGAAGGAATGACGAATCCGAGATACGCGAGATCTCCAGGGAATCTCAACTGGACGCGACGCTGGACCAAACAATGTCAAATCCGTTACTCCTGCGCTTTTCAAACTTTAGAATATTTGTTTTTTTTTTTAAACTATTTCAAGACAACTTTTAATGTTAATTCCTTCTTCTCGCCCCCAAATATGCTCGACAATTGAAAAACAAATAATATTAAATACCTTGGCATTATACTTTATAGTAGTTTGAAGTGGAAAGTGCAAATAAGCAGTATGGTTAAAAGGATTAGGAAGCTGATTTATATATTTATTAGACTAAGGAACCTTTAAAACATATCAATACAGTGTATTATGCTTTAATACAATCGATTCTGCATTATGGAATTATAGGTTGGGGAGGAGCTTATGGGACAAATTTAAAATCACACTCAATTATTCAAAATAAGATTGCAAAAATAATTCTTAAAAAGCCCAGTACCCCTTCAAAATTAGTATTTGAAGAACTTAATGTACCAACAATTGAAGAATTTTTTTAATAAAGCCTCTATCTTACAAAATTTTAAAGAAAAATCTCTAGATTTTCTAATAATTTAACATTGCACAGATGTAAAACAACAACAGCGTTAAATCATTAAACGTACGTAGGTCAAAAAAAACTTTACAACATTTTGAGTGTGTCCAAATACTTGTTCACAAAATCTGGATTATCTCCAATTACAGGAGATATTTTCATATTATTTTTTGACATCTCATCAAAGATGAAGAAAAATATGGAAGTCTGGGCATTTACGGGGCTGACGACCGTCATAGGCTGGTTTAAGTAATCACTTTACACACGTGTAACATTCACCAATTCTACCCATTATTGACAACCACCCTACTCAAATTCTTGGAAGTTCTTGTCAAAAATAATATGAATATAACTCCTGTAATTGGAGAAAACCCAGATTTTGTGAACACGTATGTCCCAACCCTCAAAATTTTGTATATTTATTTTGACTTTTTTACGTCTGATTAATCTGGAAACGTTTCATATCAACAAAATCAATTTATTTTTATTTTGGTAACGTTTATTCCTGAATTTGGGATACCATGTGTTTTTCTTTGCATGAATGAAAAAGGAAAAAAGGCCTTGGACAATCCGATGAGATGTTGACGCTGTCGTTAAACTTTTGTTTTATTTCCATACCCAACGGTAATTTGATCTGTCAAGGAGGAAAGGATATTCTACCTGTCCTCCTATACTGTTTGGTTAGACTTAATGGAAAATAGGGAGCCCTTGCAGGAATTATCTTGTCAATAATGAATGTCATTTGATGCTTTCGATTTTTTTTCACAATTATTTAAATCACAATTTATGCATATTTAGAACTTGTCAAGAAATATCGACATATTGTTTTTTTGTATACATTTATTTCAATCACAATTTATACATTTTTAGAACTTTTTTTTGCAGAGACCCACCCACCAAGCCACCTTGTGTCTTGTCGGTGGAGTTCTTTTTTAATACATTTTTATTGTTTTTAACGATTTTAACCTAATATTCACACAAAAAAGAGAAAAAAAATAAGAATATAAACATTTTACAATTTTCATAAAATTAACTCTTGATCATTCACCCATTCCTTTATTTTGCCTTTGTTCCATATTTAATTTTGACCTCTAACATCCATCGGTAACAAATTTAAAATGTTCGGAACGATATGTTGCAGTGTTCGACTCCCATATTTACTGTTAATTCTTGGGACTATCAAACCGTTGTGTGTTGTGTGTAAATCGTGTATCAGGATTTCGATATTTTTGTATAGTTTGTTGTTCAACGACGATACTCATCCACAATATTCCACGTACTGGCGGTAATTTTAAATGTTTATATATCAAGATTGGATTGTCTCTTTGATTATATATATGAATGTATGTTTTAATTATTTTTTTATTTACTTTTCTTCTTCAAACCCTTATCCGCACCTCAATGGTGCATAGGGCAGTGCATCAGATAAACGCAGTGTTTCTTGATCGTTAACATACTAAGGAAAGGTGATCAGCCCTCCCTATCAGATACCAGTCCAGGGTAATATTGAATAAATATTGGAGTGAAAAAATCACTTTACAAAAAAATCAATTTATTTAACCCCCCCCCCCTGGGAATCGAACCCGGGACCTCCAGAACGGTAGCCTAGCATGCTGACCATTACATTACGGAGGCGGACAATTTATGTTTTGCTTGGTAAAAACCATTATTTATATTTCATTAAACACACTATACTTATTTAAAAATTATGAGAAATTTATCGAAAAACATGTCACAGTAGATTTTAATAAATACTGATATTTACCAAGTAAAGCTAAAATTAAATATTAATGGATATTACTACAAAGCGACTATTACTACGTTATTTTATTATAAGATCCATATTTCTATTGATGATGATACCTTTAAAGTACTTTTATAATCCAGAAACAAGATATGAATTTTACCGTAAAATATTTTTTGTAACTTAAGTATACAATAATGTATGATCATTATTTCTCATGTAAGAAATACGGTAGCTATTTAAATATTAAGATAGGCACCTACCGCAGTTTATTGTTAATTTTAGAAATGCTTATTTTGTAATTTTTGATACCTAAATAAATTTTAAACTTGAAAACCGAAAGAAACACTTTCTTCCTCAAAAGTATTAATTAGTCATAAGAATGAAGCTGCTTGCTTTGAAACTGGTCGAAGTTATAATTAAGTTATATTGTATTAAAATATAAAGTAATCTTACAACAAAATTGGTTTTTAAGTTACAAAACATCAATTGGACTACTTTATTTATCATATTATTTTTTGACATCTCATCAAAGGTGAAGACGAATATGGAAGTCTGGGCATTTACGTGGCTGACGAACGAGTGTTTGGACACACTCAAAATGTTGTAAATAATTAATTACTTGTCAAATTATAAGCTTATACTGTATGATTAAAATGAAAATGATATTTTCTGGCGTTTCTCATGTGTGTGATTATAATCCAGGATTCGGACCTCACATACTAATAAAAGAGTTTCTGCTCAATAAAAAGCTTCTTTTCATCTGACCAACAGATATCTCTAGTGAAGTTCTTGTGATTCAAGAACAATGTTTCTAAATTGTTTAATATATAAATATATATATATATATATATATATATATATATATATATATATATATATATATATATATATATATATATATATATATATATATATATATATATATATACATATACATATATATATATATATATATATATATATATATATATATATATATATATATATATATATATATATATATATATATATATATATATATATATATATATATATATTTATATATATATATATAGAACTTCCAAGAATTTGAGTAGTGTGGTTGTCAATAATGGGTAGAATTTGTGAATGTTACACGTGTGTAAAGTGATCACTCAAACCAGCCTAAGATGGTCGTCAGCTTCGTTAACGCCCACACTACCATACTCGTCTTCATCTTTGATGAGATGTCATAAAATAATATGAAAAATACTCCTATCATTGGAGATAACCCAGATGAACGAGTGTTTGGACACACTAAAAAAGGTGGACTTTATTTATTATTATTACGAAATATTTATCCAATCTCGCTTAAAATAATATTGCTGTGAAAAAATCCAATTCCTTAACATGCAATAACAAAAACAAACATTCACGAGCGTCTGAGTTATGAAAAGAAAAACACATAAAAACACACAGAAACGTTAAATTTCTACCTGAAAGCTTAATAAATATTTGCTTTTGTTACACAAACATTCAGAACTCCACTGCAATCACTCAGCGATTCCATGATTCACAACTTAAAAGTGTTTACTATGATTAATACAAAATTTCACACTTATTTTTTTACATGACTAACCAATTCAACCGAATCAATTTGATAAGTCCTTCAGTTTAGGTGTCAAACAAGGTATGACGTATTTATTTATTGATTTGGCGATTAATTTAAATTTCATTAATTGATCCGTCACTTTGTGGTAAAATCTATCCATTTTTAATTATTGTTTTACTTAGTAAATACCACTATTTCTTAAAATCTACTCTGACACGTGTTTCGATGCATTCCGCATCATTTTCAAACACCGTATGTGAAGCTAATTCTAAATTTTAGAGTTGGGTCCTTAGGACGTTGAAGGTTGAAGAGGGGGTAGTAGCTGTTTTGTCACAGTAGATTTTAAGAAATAGTGGCATTTACTAAGTTAAACATTAATTAAAAATGATTAATTTAAACTCTATGTAAACGCTTGCATGATGCGTTATTGATAAAATAATCTAAATTCTTAATATAAATTCTTAAAATAATATTTCCAATAATTGTATTTAAATTTAAAACATTAATTCTCTAAAAAAATTTACCATGGCAATCAATTTTTCCTTTCACAGAAAATAAATATAAGGGTACGTACCTACATCCCCAATTAGCTACTGTTATCTTCCATAAATTATTGCTGCACATGTTAAAACTGTCACTTAGAATTGTATAGCTACAAAAGGACTGTCAATTCATTTGATCTTCACATTCGTTTGATAATGCCATAACTAGGCGAAACAATTGTCACAATATTAATTTTTTATGTATTTTTGATAATAAAATACAATAAAGTTGACTCAAAGATTCTGTATTTGATTTAAAATTAGTGCACAAAGTATGACTTATTAACACCTTAAGGGACAAAACTCTGATAAAATATGAAACGTTTTATTACAATTAATCACTTGAATATACTATTAATGAGTTTTATTTTTATTTACGACTAGTTTCGAAAACGACAGATGTTTTCATCTTCTGGTGCAAATTAAACCAGTTTTATTTTGTACCAGAAGATGAAAACATGTCGTTTTCGAAACTAGTCGTAAATAAAAATAAAATTCATTAAAGTGGTATATTCAAGTGTTTAATTTTAATAAAATAATCATGTCATTCCACAAAGTTAATGCCGAATCAATAAATAATATAAGTATGAAATGTGTTATTATTTTTTTTAATTAAATACTTGGAATACCCACTTGATAAGTTTTATTTATACAAACGATTTGTTTTGAAAACTTACAGATGTTTTCATATTCTGGTAAAAATTAAAACTAACGAACAAAAAATATATTTAAGGGTATATATAGGTTAATAAATACATATAGGGATGGGAGGGGGTTAAGGATCAAGATTTTTTTGTAAAAGGATACATTGATAATATTGGTGTCGTATTTTGAAACAGTATTTTATTAATTAACGTTTTATCTGAATTAAAATTTGTATGTATTTCTAAATTATTCGTGACTTTATTATTATTAAATTATTATTCATGTGTTATTAATATTAACATTCGGAAATATGAATGTTCCGATGCACCGTAACTTTATTAAATGACAAAAATATATTTATACATTTTAATCTTACTCGTATAACTCAATTCTATATTTGTTATTTTTTAATAGAAAAATCATAAATAATAAAGCGTACAAAAATTTTAATGACTTAAATAATTTGAGGTTCTTGAAATTTTACCATCTTTTTTTATTTGTCACAATATCCGAATTTCGAATTCAAATATGTTACTTCATATGGCATTGATTATATTTCCGGATTTTCTTTTTTAATATTATTATTTAGTTTAAAAATACGTGTTCATATATTTTTATTTACTTAAGATACACTATTTGAATTCACGTCGGTAAACTCGTGAATAAAACGTTTAAAAATTTATTTTGTATCGTTTTACTTAACACTGTAATTATTTATTTCTTAAGGGATAAAAAAAAATCATTAAAACGGAAGCTTATGAAGTTTTGAGTGACTTAAATAATTTTAGGTTATTAAATTTTTACAATGAAAATGTTTTTTTATCATGCACAATATCCAAATTTCGGATTCAAATATGCTATTTGATGTGACGTTGATTATTTTTTCAGATTTTCTTTATTATTTCACCTATTTAGTTAAAAAATTAATGCTTTATATTAATATTTATTTGTGTGCTTTAATATACTAAGTAAACAATTACTTTATGAAATTAAAACACATTTAAAGTAAACAAATTATTAAAGCTTAAATGTGCGAGTAGCGTAGTAAAATTGTTTCCCTAAATAAAATTTTAAAAATAAATAAATGGAATTCAATGAATTAAAAAAAAAAACACGAAAGAATAGAAGGACCTTTGACAACTTGGCAAAAAAATGAGGTCAAACTCGTTTGAAAAGTTTTCATATACAAAAAAAAAAAAATTATATTTTCGCGGATTACTTTGGCTAACCTTGCACATTAGTATGTCCTGATACTGTGATTTTTTTTTTCTTTCTAAATATATGTTGATTTACTACTTTTTTTTTCAAAGAATACGTTTTCAAGCAAAAAATGTCAATATGGTGAATCATCGTTTACTCAACACTATCAGTCAATATCACATGACTGTCATTTGGTGGTGTGGGGATACAATTCATACTGCTTTATTCAGAGTCACGCCCACCAACCCCCTAAGCATAGGGTAGGATGGGGTTGTGTCAATGGCAGACGCTATCAAATGAAAGCACTATGACAGATATTATTATACTACAATATTTTATGTATATTCAAGTGGCGAGGAACGGAATAGACAAAGCAATGGTAAAAGTGAATTGAAAACACGTACGTATATGTATGAGTATTATACATATAAAGTATACAGAAGTGCATGACATATAGGCAGAAAAGCAGTGCTAACCCTGGATTACGTTCCAAATAAAAACACGACCAGTGCCTAACCTGATTAAAAACTCTGCACGCCACTGACTTATAGGTAATTGTACATGTACCCCATTACTCGAATATTTAAATTGCCACACTACTCAAATTCTAGGAAGTTCTGTATTTATGAACCAATTTAGAAACTTGGTTCTTGAATCACTAGAACTTCACTAGAGACATCGATTGGTGAGATGTATAGAAGCTTTTTATTAAGCAGAAGATCTTATATTAGTTTGTGAGGTCCGAATCCTGGATTATAATCACGTGCATAAGAAACGCCAGAAAATATCATTTTCATTTTTATTATTTGAGCTTATAATTTGACCAGTTAATTTATGTACAACATTTTGAGTGTGTCCAAATACTTGTTCACAAATCTGGATTAGCTTCAATTATAGGATCTCTTTACACACGTCTAACATTTACCAATTCTACCCATTATTGACAACCACACTACTCATTTTCTTGTTCTTTTTCCTTACAGAACATGTTTACCCATCACACCACGGAGGCGAAGCCAATGACAAGATGTTTCATACTGGAAAAAATAAATTAAAATCTCTCGATATTCGAATAAATTGGCATGCTGAAATTTCTGACAATCTGAAATAGGCATGTGTAGATTCGCTTCCCCTACCTCTACCTAAAAAAATCATGAAAACTAAAAACGAATTCGGTGAAAGTTCATAAAATACCGTAATTTATTAAAATCCCATACGTTTCGAGGAATATATATTTCGTAGTCGTACAGGAGAAAGTGACCAACTAACAAAACGTAAAATGTTCAGGAGGGCCATTTAAGTCACTTTTGCTTGGCAAGAAAATAAGCATCAATGCAGTTAGTCCTTTTTAACAAGTCAATATATTTTACTTCCAAGCTTAAAAATCCGTTTGGATTTTTTCAGGGTAATATTAAGCTACTAAGATATCAAACAGTCAATTTTTCACGTTTTTATAAAAAAAATGCACTTGGTCACTTTCTCCTGTATGACTACGATTTATTCCGCTTAGGATCCTAATATGATATGATAGTAATCGGTAGTTTTCAAAATCAACCTTTTTGAACAGGTAAAGAGATAAATATCTGAAATGGTTGGCGAAGCAATAAAACCTCGAGAATGTTTAACGCCACACGATACATTGTTGAAACGCATTGTATTGTATGATAATTGATATTTCCAACAATAGAGAAAACATATTATTTTATCATAGAGTATGCATGTAATATATTATGTACCAATTGGCTCCGGCCGTTAATAAAGGGAAAAAAATACGCACAAAAAGTGTTTAATTATAGTTATCAAAATTTAGTAAAACCGATAAAAATAATAATTTTAAGGTTTTCATAATAACTAGCCGTAGGTACCCAGCCACAAATCTATAAAACAAAAACGTCATCGAGTTTTGCAGGAGCGATTTTCATTATTGAGTGTATTGCTGTTTCGATCAACAGATGGCGCTTCCATCATAATAAAAGCTGTTTTAAAATAAAAACATACATGTATGTATAAAAATACGCTTCAATGCTACGTTGTGTCAAAATTTCAAAGCAATACATGAATACCTACATGTATAAATGTAAAATGTGACCATCTGTATTTTTATATGTATAAGGATCTGAACATGTGTATATATCGCTCACTCCTTTCAACAAAATCGGATTTCAAAAATCGTCAATTTTTGGTTGTGCATGTTTTTGGAATGACCAGAAAATGTACAACATACCAGCAAAAGCGGCATATTTTTAACTTAATATTTACCCGCTACAGGGCAGAAAGTGTTGTTTTTGCATTTTGAAGAAAGGGTATTGTTTAACAATTTTTTTGTAAATATACTAAAAAAAAATTCAAATGGAGAAAAAACATTCAGGTTTTACCTTAAAAGATATATTGCGCAGTAAAAAGTTCAATAATTTTCCTGATATTTATTTTTAATACGTTTTAATATATTTTTAAACTTTAAAAACGATCTCCCGAAAAATCAAGTTTTTTGACATATGACGTTGTTGAAAGGAGTGAGCGATATGTGAAACTATTTAACTGTCCCAAAATAACTTTTTTTGTTTAACTAATTTTGAAGAATATTTAAGGCATATATGTGCTGACTGGTACGTAAAAGGTAAATATTTTTTAAATAGATAAATAAATAAAAATAATATTGTAATTTGACCGGTTTATAAATATATGGAGGTAAGTACGTCATCACGCATAGTAAGCGTACATAGGTACGTACATACAAATACACTAGGCTCCACAGATTCGAATTTAAGCTAAAATTTACCAAAATTGTATGAAACATCACTATAAATGGCCGGCACACTACATTTTTCTCTTACTTTATAGCAGTTACTTAAAAAATAATGAAGAATAAATGTTAAAAAGAATTTCTTGAATGTTTTTCGCAGATACTTTGTGGCACATTTTATGAACTTTATAAAATTAAACTGTAAATTGTAATAAATTATGAGTATTTTATTGTTCTTAATGTTTTAGTATTTAATAAACCCTGATGATGACAAGGTTCTTGTCGAAACCGGTAGTTTTAAGTGTACTAATAATAAAAAAGTGGTTAAAACAAAGTTGTTTCATTTTATAAAGTTTAAATTAATATTTCATACTAAATACCTCCGCTGGATTGATAAGTGATAGACAGTAACGCCCCTTTAAATCACGCTGTTAAATCTGACAGGTATTTTTAATAACTACCTGAAAACACCCTTAAGTAGAGCAATTAAATAAAACATAAATTTCTCACGCACTGTGGAAGGCAGGGGGCGGGTTTCTCTCAGTAAATGAATTAGTAATAAAATTCTATTATATCTGACATATTTCTTTTATATTCAGAAAATTATTATTTTATTTCAGCTTCAAATACTCGTTAATTAGTTAATTACCCTTACTTTCGATTAGATTACACATAAAGTTTTAAAAAATACTTTTATAATGAAGTTTTTTCATTTTATTAAAGAGAGATGAATGAGAAAATACATGGGCATTTTGAAGACCGGCGGGAATATTAAATTAACACTGGATTTTTTTAAATTCATTTCGAATATAAGACAATTTTGTGATGTAAAAAATGCGTCTATAGTCTGTTAAATACGGTAATTAAATGAGTATTACTTTAATTTTTATTTTAAATTATGTTAATAAGATTTTCACATATCTTAATAAAGAAATATGTTTTTTGAGAGAGAAACAAAAGTCCTGGCAATTACAGGGCGTATAACCTGTCATTGGCTGGTTTGTAAAATTTTGCAAAAGCATCGTGAAACATTTACCATTCCAACCGTGTTGTGTGTGAATTCCAAGACTGAGGTGGTTGGCCTTTTTTTAAGCAATAATGTTTGATTCCCATTTTTTTTGCTGGTTTCGCTCACCAATAATTGAATAGTATAATACCCTGGACTAGTACCTAAAACATACAAGTAGTAACGTTATCGTCTTACAATTATTGATTGATTTAGCATTACGTTGGACTAACATGGTCTCCTAGTAACAATTTGTAATTAATAAAGGTTAGGTTCGATTCAAGTTTGCATTGCATCGGTCCGGTACAGTCCTCTATGCACCATTTAAAGTTTATAAAGAGTAGATTACATTAGTTTCAAGTAAACATCGCATATCGCTCACTCCTTTCAAGAACGTCATAAATCAAAAATCGTCATTTTTTAGTTGTGCATGTTTTCGGAATGCCCAAAAAATGTACTATATCCCAGCAAAAGAGGCATATTTTTGACTAAATATTTATCCACTACAGGGCAGAAAGTGTTGTTTTTGCATTTTAAAGAAAAGGTATTGTTTAATAATTTTTTTAAATAAACTAAATATTTTTCAAATGGAGAAAAAACCTTCAGATTGTGCCTATAAAAATTTCTTGCACAGTAAAAAGTTACATAAGTGGCTTGATATTTATTTTTAATGCATTGTGTTATATTTTTAAACTCTAAAAACGTTTTCCTGAAATATCACGTTTTTTGATTTATGACGTTCTTGAAAGGAGTGAGCGATATGTCTTAAACAGTCTTCTATGCATCATTTAAAGTTAATAAAAAAAAATAGGTTAGTTTCAAGTTAGCATTGTATTAGTGTCATACACTCCTCTTTGCACTTTTTAAAGTTTATAAAGATTATATTTGGTTAGTTTAAGTCAGTATTGCATTGGTCCCATACATTCCCGTCTGCACCATTTAAAGTTAATAATGTTTAGGTAAGATAAGATTCAAGATAGCAATGCATTGGTCCCATACGTATCATTTAAAGTTAATAATGATTAGATTTGGTTAGTTTAAGTCAGTATTGCATTGGTCCCATACATTCCTGTCTGCACCATTTAAAGTAATTAATGTTTAGATTGGGTAAGTTTCATGTTAGCAATGCACTGGTCCCATACACTCCCTTATTATCATTTAATGTTAATAATGATTAGATTAGCTTAATTTCAAGTAAGCATTGTA
This sequence comes from Brachycentrus maculatus, assembly GCF_059751285.1. NCBI lineage: Eukaryota > Metazoa > Arthropoda > Insecta > Trichoptera > Brachycentridae > Brachycentrus > Brachycentrus maculatus. Next base: position 384,017 of record NW_028281208.1, read on the forward strand.
TTGGTCCAACACAGTACCATATACACCATTTGGAGTTGATACACTTGGGAAGAATATGATACTTCAGATACAGAAAAAAAATCATCTATCTATTCAGACACAGAAAAAAAAATCCCTACCTACTATTTTAACATAATTTCCAACGAAAATTCAAAAGATAACAAGAATATTTTATCATTTTGTAAAGTCAAAGATAATTCATCAACATAATACAGCAGTTTAATAAAAACTTGTTTTTTACAAAAAAAAATACTATTTATATTTTCATAAAAAAAAATTGGATTCCGTTTGAAGAATTTATTAAAATAGCATATACCAAGAAACTCTCAACCACCCTGACTAATATTTCTTTTGGAAATTTTTTCTCCTTCTTTGAACCTTCCGTTCGTGGAAACTCGATAAAAAAGCCAACGAAAATAAACACAAAGCGGCCATTAGAATCCGATTCTATTTTTCAGCGGAAAAACGACACAAAATGCAATACTGGGAACGATGCATTCATTGTTAAGAGAGATTGGTGTGGGGATGTATTGCGTGTAATTTTTCTTGGCTGATTTTGATTCATCAATTCATTCATTTCATTCAAACCCTTATCCGCACCCCATGGTGCATAGGGTACTGCATCATTTAAACGCAGTATTATCTTGATCATTAACACATGAAGGAAAGGTGATCATCCTCTGCTTCAGATACCAGTCATGGGTTATATTGAATGAATATTACAGTGAAAAAGTCACTAATATTTTTTGACCCCCCCTGGGAATCGAACCCGGGACCTCCAGTATGGTAGCTGAGCGTGCTGACTATCGTAATGTAACTGGATTTGAATTTTTCTAAATTTTGAGACTGAGGTCAGTAGGTCATTGGTTTTTGCTTAGATCTTTTTCTTCTTATTCTTCTTTTTATAGATCCACAGGATTTGTCTGTGCCTCTATCTGTTGCTCTTGGGATGTTGACTGCCAGCTATCTCTCCACCTTTTTTGAGGTCTTCCTGGGGGTAAATTTTTACTCAGCTTCACACACGGTGTTTCTGAAAATGATGCGGAATGCATCAAAACACGTGTAGCAATAGATTTTAAAATAAAGCTGTATTTACCAACTAAAATATAAATTAAAAAATTTTATTTTACCTGCTATAGGTTTATTTAAACTGAAATATTATGACTACGACTGACACAAAAAATTCGTGAAAGCAAACAGTCCCACACACTTTCGGGTTGAATGGGGTCTTTTTGTATTTCTACCGTATCTAGCTGATATGGGAGGGGTGTTAAGTAATAGCGCCTAAACCTTTGTCGAGCGGGTGAGGAGACTGTCGCCGGTCCTTTGTGTGCGGGTTCGTTCTGGGCTCGATCAATACGGTGATGAATTGGGTGATTGGTTATCAGTAGATGTGGCTGTGACAAATGACAACCGGGACTAACGACATGAGTGGTAAAAACGGGTCTGCTTGCAAAACCTCGTTTCTATTTACAATTTATAATTATTTTGACGTGCCCTACGTAAAGTGCTCTAACTACATTTGTTCAATTTTTAGATGTTTGGTATCTGTTATCAATTGACCGTTATCAATGAATATAAACAAACAAAAAAATATATAAAATAAGTTACGCCTAGTTTTCAGGCGTGAAAGACGCTATCTACAATACATCGAATTTTCGAAATGAACCGTACTCCTAAAACGCTAACTACTTAATTTTGACAAAGCATAAAGTTTTAAAACGATCAAATACATTATTTCATCATGTTTTTTAATCAAAAACACAAGTTTAAAATTTCAGATAAAAGCGTTAATTAATAAAAAAGAAACGTTGAAAACATCTTCTAAGCTCTCTCCTGTAAAGTAACAGATTTGCAGATAGAGAACTTTACGTAGGGGCCGTCGATTTAATCTTTCAGTCACTGGATTATTTGTCTTACGAATGAAAAGCTAATTAAATGTCTTATGAATGAAAGTTCCCAAAAGAAATGTCAGTAAAAAACATAAATCAAAATATAATAAAATATTCCACCAGATCGTCATTTTTTTTAAATCCATAAAAGCCATTTTTCAAATTATCGGAGTTTTACCTACCATTAAAACTCTTATTATGTTTCTATTGATTTCTGGAGTCCATCATGAGAGAAGCGTTCATTTTCTTTTCCGTTATCGCGGTTTCTACTGTCTATTCCTGGGTCAGTGTCCTACTCTATGGTCGCTTTGTCCGTTTCCGCTGATTTGGTATCCGGTCATCCATGGATTTGGGTTGTTCATAAAGCTCATGATGCACCAGGTAGGTCTTACCTGGACTCCAGAAATCAATAGAAACATAATAAGAGTTTTAATGGTAGGTAAAACTCCGATATTATGTGTTCTGAATTGATTTCTGGAGTCCATCATGAGAGATCTGTCTGTTATCTCCTGGTGACCGGGTGATGCCTTTATTTGATGTTAACTGGTTGAAACAGGCTTGCTAGAGAGGAGTCTTTTGAGACGGTGTGATTAAGCAACTCTCTTTGGTAATATTTCCTGAAGGTATTTTCACTTTTCCAATTTCCTCTCTCTAAGATATTATCAATTGGGTAGTTTTCTAACCAATTGAGGGATGCGACCGCTGAGCGTGTACTGCCGGGGGTAGCTTCCACTCCTGCCATTTTCAGCGTGCTCTTTACCCATCCTCCTATTATGGTTCTTGTAGCCGCTTTTACGGGGCCCCTCGTACTTATAAATAGGTTATTAAGGTTATCCACTTCCGACCTTCGATCCTTGGACAATTCTACTAGTTTTCTTGTCCAAAAGACTGGGTTTATATTAAGCTCCGGTGATTCTAAAAGTTTCCAGCTGGATTGCTGGTGTAACCGGGTGTCAGTCTTTGATCCAAAAGACGGATGTAATATAATAGAAGTGCCTTCATCCTGCAGGTTTCCATCCGAGATGTTTAGTAACGTCAGGTCGTGTACTCTTCGTCCTGACGAGAGCAGCAATAGTGTTGCCACTCTACACGATATCTCGTATAAGGAGTTTAGTTTAGGGCTATTTTTACAGAGCCAATCTTTAACAATCTGTGGATTCCAGATTGGAGATTTTGGAAGAGTAGGCTTTGCCATGGCTATTGCTTTAAGGGTATGTTTTACCAAAAAATTAGAGCTGAGACTTTCCTCAGCTGTTGGGTTACAGAATGTTGCTATCGCTGACTTATGTACTAGTATAGTATTGTATGACAATTTCTCTTCGATAAACAACTGCGCCAGGTATCTGGCCACCTGGTTTGCAGACGGTTTGTTAGGATGGAAATTGTTATTTGATGCCCAGCGGCACCATCTATCCCAAGCTGGCTTGTAGGTATTTAGCGTCGAAGCTCGCCACCCTGATAGAAGCAAATTCTTTTCCTCAGGATTCCATCTACTCAAAACGCCGTCCCACCCCCAATTTTCCAAACTTCTATTTCCAGTTCTTGGATTTTGGGCGGAGGTTTGCCGGTGGATGTGTCGATTAGTACCGATTCCAGGTTTGCTATTTTGAGTGGTGGCGCTAATGATCGGCGTATTAGGTCTGGTCGCCAGAACGCCCTCGGCCACCTTGGGACTGCGAGAAGGTATGTTCCGGTCGCCTTGTTCAGGTGTGCTAGGATTCTTGGTATTAAATTTGGCGGAGGAAATATCCAGGCCAGATTGAAGTCCCAACATTGACTGAAAGCGTTTTGAAAGATTGCGCACGAGTCCGTGCAATCTCTTGACACGTATGTCGAAGTCACGTGTGCCGTTACGGAAGCAAATAGGTCTATATCGGGTTGCCCGAAGAGATTGAAAATCGGTTGGGTTGCTGCCGGTAAAAGGTGCCACTCCGGAGGTGTTTTTCCCCGAGATAGGTGATCCGCGTCTCCGTTGTATTTTCCGGGAAGAAACTGAGCTGTCAACGAGATATCCCACTTGTCTGCAAGGATCAGGAGGTCTTGGGTCAGATTTAAAAGTGTTAAGGATCTGGTGCCCCCTTCCTTGGAGATATACGCAACCACTGATTTGTTGTCCGATTGCACTAAGACTTCTGAACCGGAGAGGTTGTGAGCTGAGTGTTGAAGGGTTGCAAGCACTGCGAACAACTCTTTTTGGTTTGAATGCCACTTTTTCTGTTGGACGGTCCACTGACCTGATAAGGTTAAATCGTCTAAAGTTGCTCCCCAAGCCAGGTCTGAGGCATCTGTTGTCAGGAAATGACTGAACATTTCCTTGTGAATGGTGCTTGACGAGTTCAAGTTCTCTAACCACCATTCCACCTCCTGCAAGCACTCCTCGGTCATTGGAACTAATCTTCTGGGTGGAAGTTGCTTCAGCGGTTTGCTCGCTATCTGCAATTGTCGGCAGTGCAGCCGTCCTCTTCTCACCACGAAGTTGGCAAAGTTTAACCTTCCCAGGAGACTTTCCGCTTGCTTTCGTGACCATCGGCGAGAAGACAGTATCGCTCGAAGTGATTGGTGGAATGCCGCACACTTCCGTTCTGACAGGGACTTGCGATTGTTGCGCATGTCCCATACGACCCCCAGGTATTCGCACTTTTGTGTTGGGGAGAGCACTGACTTTTGGAAATTTACATTCCATCCCAGATATTGTAGAGTGTTTACTGCTAGCCGCGTTTGTCGGCCTAGATCTTCCTTGGATTGGCTCGCAAGGAGGAAGTCGTCGAGATACACGATTGTCCGTATACCTTTCTGACGCAGTAACTCGGCTACCCAATTTGTAAGGGTCGCGAACATTCTGGGAGCAGATGAAAGGCCAAAGGGCAGACTTGTCATCTGAAGCAAGTTTCCTCGGTAGACCAAGCGCAAGAATCTCCGATGCTTTGATGCGATCGGGAGATGGTAGTATGCTTGTGAGAGGTCTATCTTTGTCAACCAATCGTTTGGTTGCAAAAATTCCGGAACCTTGCAGTGGCTTATGAGTTTGAATGGAGCAGGGTTTAAAAACAGGTTTAGGGACTTCAAGTTGAAGATTACCCGTGAGGAGCCGTCCCATTTTGGTGTTAGGAACATTTTTGATAAGAAGCTGGGAGTGAGATCCGCGGCTTCCAGAACACCGCTCTCGGTGAGTTCCTTTATTTGGGAGTCCATCTCGGCAGAAGGGGGTGTGCTGAAGTGATTTAAAGTATTCTTGTGTGGCATTATCAAAGGAGGTTTTGACACAAATGGTATTCGTGTCCCCCTTATCATTTTTAGCATAAATGCTGGTGCTCCCAGTGTCGCCCATGCTGCCTGGAATAACTTTAAGCATCCCCCGCGAAATGGATTCCTTCTGGCGTCAATTTCGAGTGTGCCTTCCTCTAAACTTTCCTTTTGAACTACCAGAAGTAGACTTGCCTCCCCCTTTTTTCTTGGTGGAAAATTTGCTGGGGCCAGCTTCTCCTCTGGGAGGACCGTTATTTTTGTTAGCGAGAGGCCTTCGCTGTTCACGAAAAAACTGGTTATCTGGCTTTTTTCTGGTAGGAACCTGGGGTCTTGATAAAGGATGGGTTGTTGCAGGTTTTATCGTAAGCTTGTCAGAGGTACCTACCCTAGAGAGGAAGGCCGTCAGATTCCCCTTTTCAAAGAGATATTCTGAGCAAGGAGGGATTTTGCAAAGTCCCTCTCTGACATGCTCGTCTCTGACTTCCCCGAGGATGGATTTTCTGCGGAATTGTACCGCCTCTGTGCGCCTGCCACATACCATCTGAAGAATATCTTCGGAAACCTTCTGGTATGCGGAGTCAGGAGCAAACAAAACTTTTACTTTATCGAATACGTTTCTTTTATTAAGAATTGTGTTCTTATCAGCGGCCCAATTGACCAGTTCTTGGAGCCCTGATTGAAACTCCTCTTTTTGTATGAGGAGGGCATGAGATAGAGCGGCGAAAGACCTTTCCAGCGAAGCCTGGGCAGGGGAGCTGACATCGCAGCGTCTGAGCTCGTCGTTGACTTTCAATTCAACAAACGATGGCTCTGCCAGAAATTTCTTCTGGACATCAGCATATCGCACGCCTGCCCAGTTTTCACTACCAAAGTGTTGCAGCTTTTCTAAGGCTCGAATCCTGATGGGATTTGCTGTTGGATGGATAGGTTCCTTGACTACTGTGCTGGGTTCCTGGAAATCCAGCTGCAGCTCTTCTTGGATATCCTGAGGATCCTCGTGTTCCTCTAGTCCAGGAGGCTGCTGTAGAAAACCGTCGTCGTCTTCTTGCGATCCCGAGTCTACGGGAGAAGTGTCGCCTGGCGCCGCGACCTTAGCCCCGGTTTGACTTTGGAACACGGCGTCAGTCAAAAGTCCTATCTGCTGAACTAGATAGTCTATCCGTGGGTCCATTAACACTTTAAGGCGCTTTTGCTGACGCGGTTCAGGAGACTCTGAATCTGACGATAAAACGGATGGATCGCGGGATCTTTTTCGAGATTCACTGCGCTGAGAAGGCCCAGCTACCGGCGATAATGGCGAAACATTTTCTGTATCACTCATTTTCTATAAAGATCGGTGTTTTCGGACAGATGTGAAAATTTATATGAAATTAGGCACAAAGCATAAAGTTCTATAAAAATTTAATTAACTATCCGTCGCCCTTGAAAATCTTGACTCGCACGATGTTTGTAAACAACAAACACGTGTTTCAAGATGGCGTCGTTTTGTTTATAAAATATTCGAAATGAAAAGTTTTTTCGGTAAATGCGCGACAATGCCGTTTGGATTGAAGCGAAAGTTTATAATACGAGCACTTCTTTAGTTTTGTTTTTATAGAAGACGAGACACTTAATAATAATAAGATTCACACACTTCTCACGGTGTTTGTAAACAATTACCGCGCACTCAAAATGGCGGCGGCGTCTCGCAATCAAAATAAACACGATAATTATCCGTTATACACAAGAACTTGACGTTTTAATGACGTAAATTAAAAGAACTAAATATGTTTTCAAAGTTTATAACACTATCTACGATATACTGCCCAGGAATGAATACGATTTTTTCGAATTGATCGGACAAAATCAACGAACGTCGTTACACGATGGGAAAATGACGCTTTATGGACAACCCAAATCCATGGATGACCGGATACCAAATCAGCGGAAACGGACAAAGCGACCATAGAGTAGGACACTGACCCAGGAATAGACAGTAGAAACCGCGATAACGGAAAAGAAAATGAACGCTTCTCTCATGATGGACTCCAGAAATCAATTCAGAACACATAATAACGTAATACCCGTAAATTAATCCCGGCAAGTTATTACGGTAGGCACGAGTTTTATATATTTACGAGCTCATTATATCTGTCGGCCAGACGCCATTTTTGTTATTTTTATTTTTATAGACCCCATCAAACCAATGTTGTTACAATTTTCCTGGTGAATGGGAAGCCAATTTATACTTTGTACACCTGTCTGTATAGATGTCGGAGCAAGGGGTACATGCCCATAACTTGATTGGGTTTATTTTTATTACAACTAATGGGTAGTTAGGCGAAGGATGGAGCTGGTATTTTATTAAGGGTAACAAGAATAAAGATGGTGGAATCTCGGACAACGAAATCCATTCAAATATTACGTTGTCCGAAACAATTTTTCACAACATATATCATTTTAAATGGATTCTGGATAACGAGAGAATGACTTATAATGATGTGGCGAATGTGAGCGGAAGAACAGGATGAGGATGACCGAAAGAGACTTGGAACGATCAGATCAATCAGAACCTAAAATCTGGTGGTGTCAAAAGTCTGCGTAATCGGTGGGCATGTAAGACTGGACTTGCTTCCTTCATACTATGAATGAGAAGAAAGCGAGGAGTGTATGTCAGGACACAAGAGTGTGGCGGACCATCCTCTCTGCCTACGGCAAACTGTAGTAGTAGTAGTAGTAAAATGGATTCACAATATTTTAAGATAAATATGCGAGATCAAAGATGTCGTCAGATGGGGAAGGCAACAAAGAAGACAATTATTGTACGCGAATGTGAATGGAATGAACCATCCAGACTCCCTTACATTGCACTGCGAAGCCAATCGCAAGATAGACGACTCTCGGGTAGACCACAACAGAGATGGATTGACAGCTAGGAATCGACATCGCAGGAGGCTTATATCTCTTAAAAGCAGGCCACAAAGCCTACACCAAGAATGTGAGAAATAATATTTTGCGTGCGTCCTAATCATTGCTCACAAATCTGGGTTTGTCCACATAGGAGTTTGTTTTGACATCTCAATATAGACGAAAAATACCATGGAAGTCTGAGAAAAAGAGTCAATTACGTCAAATGTTACAAGGGTTTAAAGAAAATTAATTAATGTTTGAATCGTACATTTAGTCTTAAATTGAAAAAAGATATAATTTAATATGCCTGCCAACACAAATGGGTAAGATTACTGTTAATCTGGATTATGTCTATCAATGATCCCCTATAGTGATCACAGAACTGCAGAAATTAATTAATGCAGTTTGAACTAGCCCCGCGACTGGTATACCGCCTTCGCATTTTTGTCCAACGGTCGCTGGTTTTGATTGAATCGAATCCCGATTGAATACCGCGGCCCGGAATGCATGATTTGTGCACTTGTATAAGTTGCAATCAATCGCATTGTTCAGTGTTCAGAGCTCGGTGTTCGGGCCAACGCAGTTGAAATTGCACCCGTTATTTACTGCGATGTTGTTAAATAAACAACTCCCGTCCGTAATGCAAAGCCGGCGGTTCCGAAAATAAACATTTCGTACAAAGTCGCAAGTTTCGTAATAAACTGTGAGTTTGCGGGGTGCTTTTTCCTTTTCAAACTGGCCGTTTACGAATTAGCATTTCGTTAGAAAATTAGTTATTTTTTCATCATGGCTGAGATCAACGTTCAAATTCAGCACACGAACGGGCACGATAGAAGAGGAACTGTGTGTCCTCACTCATTTTTTTAAAATATAAATTGGATTATATTTTTTTTAATACACATTGTTAATAGATTTGTATTACTCTATCACCTCCTTGCCAAAAGGTAATAACTCTTTTCGTTTTAAAACCATATATTTATTTCTCAGAAAAACTTATTTCTATTTTTATTATTTTATTTATACGGTATTTTAAGCAAATATTCAATTACCTTGTATGTTGTGTTACCTGGGTTTAAAATTAATGAATTGAACCTAATTGATTCGGTAGTCGCTTTGTGGTATAATATATATATATATATATATATATATATATATATATATATATATATATATATATATATATATATATATATATATATATATATATATATATATATATATATATATATATATATATATATATATATATATATATATATATATATATATATATATATATATATATATATATATAATAAAACCCTTATCCGCACCCCAATGATGCATAGGGCACTGCGTCATATAAACGCAGTGTTATCTTGATCGTTTGCACATGAAGGAAAGGTGATTAGCCCTCCACTTCAGGTACCAGTCCAGGGTAATAATATTGAATAAATATTACAGTGAAAAAATCACACATATGTTTTATATATATATATATATATATATATATATATATATATATATATATATATATATATATATATATATATATATATATATATATATATATATATATATATATATATATATATATATATATATATATATATATATATATATATATATATATATATATATATATATATGTAATAAAATAACTAGGTACCTACCTATACTTTTTATTAAGTACTTACAAATAGTACCTACACAAAACAGTTCCAGCTCAGAATAAAACAAAAGACTTCCGATAATATTATTAACTGTCAGAATCAGATAGATAGATAGATAGATAGATAGATATAAAAATTATTATAAAGATAAATTAAGAATAAACTTTAATTACAAAGCAACACATTGTTTATTTTATTATTATACACCCACTTTACATATTATTTACACTTAATTTTCAAAAGGAAAATATTACCACGTTATAAAACGACAATTTTGTTAAATGGAAATGGATTATGAAACATTAGATGTATTAAAACAATTACTACAATATGTTCGGAGTGAGAGAGAAAAATTAGAAGATGATCAAAGAAAACGATTAGAAGATAATCAAAGAAGACGTGGAAATCTAAGAACTAGTGATAAAATTAATGATAAAAGTCCATGTAAGATTTGTGAAAATTTAAATAAGGGAACTCGATATCACTCTGAAGCAACGTGCTGGTTTAAAACAAAGGAGGATGATAAGATTAATAAAAATGAAGATTTACAAATTACACAGAAACAGTGCTTGAAGAATGAAAATAAAAATAATGTGAAAAAAATTTCTACAAAATATAAAATAAAATATACTCCAGAAAAGAAGAATTTCGAAGCAGGTTGTGTGAGCAGGAATCCAGTATTAGAATCGAAGGAAAATGCAAATGAACAATTAAAAGTTGTAAATTTGGTTAAATTAGAAGATATTTTAAAAGATCAGAATAAAAATGAAGACATACAAATAACATAGAAACAGTGCTTGAAAAATAAAAATAAAAATGAAGTAGAAAAAACTTCTACGAAAGATAAAATAAAATATACTCCAGGAAAGAAGAATTTAGAAGTAGATTGTCTAAGCAGGAATCCAGTATTAAAATCGAATGAAAATGCAGATGAACAATTAAAAGTTATAAATTTGGTTAAATTAGAAGATACTTTAAGAGATCAGAATAAAAATGATGGAATTCAAAAGAAAAAAACAAATGGATTGAAAAAAAACTGTGTCTACTTTAAAAGGGTCAAGAAAAAAAAAAAAAAAAAAAAGAAAAAAAGAACGGAAAAAAGAAAAAAAAAGAAAGAAAGAAAAAAAAAACAAGAAAGAAAAAAAAAAGAAAAAAAGAAGGAAAAAAGAAAGAAAGAAAAAAAAAATTATCATATCACTAAACTTATACCAGTCCATTCACTACAAGAAGATGATCCGGAGGACGAGTGAAAATTTTACTATGAATTTTCATCCCCAAGGGGGGAGATGTAATAAAATAACTAGGTACCTACCTATACTTTTTATTAAGTACTTACAAATAGTACCTACACAAAACAGTTCCAGCTCAGAATAAAACAAAAGACTTCCGATAATATTATTAACTGTCAGAATCAGATAGATAGATAGATAGATAGATAGATATAAAAATTATTATAAAGATAAATTAAGAATAAACTTTAATTACAAAGCAACACATTGTTTATTTTATTATTATACACCCACTTTACATATTATTTACACTTAATTTTCAAAAGGAAAATATTACCACGTTATATATATATATATATATATATATATATATATATATATATATATATATATATATATATATATATATATATATATATATATATATATATATATATATATATATATATATATATATATATATATATATATATATATATATATATATATATATATATATATATATATATATATAAATACCACTATTTCTAAAAATTTATAGTGAAGCGTTTTTCGATTAATTCCCTATCATTTTAAATTTTTCGAATCACGTCTCACAATAGATTTCGAGAAATAGTGATATTTACCAAATAATAAAATTAATGAAATAAAATTTATGCAAGATCTTCTATTGCCAGTATAAATTTAAAAACCCCATAGTTTTAAGCTTATCTGTACGTCCTCAGAGCGTTATTAATTTCCCAGATTAACGCCATGAATTATGGATAGCGTAAAATATTTTGAATAATGCATATTTCAAAAACTTTTAAGCCCTCTAATTTGATAAATTGCACCCTCCTTAGATATTCTCAATAAATTCTTCTAGTCTTGTCTCCTTTACTTCCAACCACACCATCCCTCTTCAGTCACCCACACTCTACTGACAACCCCACCCCATCAAACACTCCATGGAACGAGGCAATAATTGATTACAAAAATGTAAACAGGTCTGATGGCTTTTTATTGAAATTCTCAGAATATATAAAAGTTTTTGAATATTGAAAAATCTACGCTAGCAATTACTACTCATACAGCATAATGGGTAGTCAAATTCGAGCCCGCCTTGAAATTGATTGATTATTTTCCTAGTTAACTAACACTACAAATTTATTACGATTTTAAATTAAAATGCAGAATGATTATTATTTATACATTCCTTTAAAAATGCCATAACAAGGCAAAACAAATGTCACAAATATAATTTTTGTGTTTTTTTTACAACAATAAAATACAATTTAGTTGACTCAAAACGCCAAATCTATGAAAAAGATTAAGATTGACATTATTTATTGATTCGGCAATAATTTTGTGGAATGACATGTTGATTTTTTTAAATTAATCAAATAAAACTTATTAAGTGTGTATTACAAATGTTTAATTTATAAAATATGTTTCTTTCAGGCGCAAACGAAACTAAAATTATTCAGAAAATGGTAACACGATTTTAAAAAGGGACCTACACAATTAAATAAAAGGGTCTCTGCAAAATAAAAGCTTACTCAAATCAACCATGGATACTGTAAAGAACTCACACATGAAATATTGTGTCAATTATAAGATATTAATACCAATTCTAAGAAATTTAGTTGTAAAGTTGTCAATCATGGAATGAATGGTGAATGTTATAAAGTGTGTTATAAAGAATAATCACTTAAACAGCTTTTGACTTTCATATTATTCTTCACCTATGTTGAGATGTTAAAATGTTATGATTAAAAGTTAAAAATAATTATCAATTAGTAATCCGTTTAAACGATTAGTAATGGATCCAAAAAACATGTTACCATACATAAAATATGTTGGATTGATATTTAAAAAATATTCGAGGCGATGGTCTTAAAAGGGTCGTCACGAAGTTTTAAAGTAAAAGTAAGGGTTCATGATCGCAACATTTGGATGATAGCAAAAAAACTTTCCAAGAAATTTAAAAGGAAAAAGTTGGGTTCCATGAAATCAACATTTTCAGACGACCCTTTTTTTTATAAAATCCATCATTAGTTTATTGATATAATCCAATAAGGGGTAAGATTTTTTTTTAATTCGGTACAATGCATTGTTTCAACAATTTCAATAGTCAAAAGTGTATCATATTAATATCAAAAATAAAAATAAAAAACATAATACACAATATAAATCATATAATGACTTCTAAACATAATTTTGTGACATCAACTAACCAACTTTTTGTTTTACGAGTATGAAAAATATTATAACTCTTGGATAATTTATATAATGCCCTTTTTGTAAAATAAATCCTCAAGGGCGCTTATTTGTAAGGCATTTGTGTGCATAAGATGTGTTTGAATATTTGTATTTTTTTTTAAATTTCATTCATATATCAATTTTGAGTGTGTCAAAATGATGTTGTTAATGAAATAAATTCAATTCAATTCAAATTGTAAGCTACATAATTGGACCAGTTATTTTATTTACAAATTAAAATCATGTTCTCAGGCGGTGCTAAAGTATGTGAATATAATCCAGAATTCGGACCTTGCATAAAAATAAAAGAGGTCTCTCCTCAATAAAAGCTTTCCTCGATCCAACATTGATGGCTGTTGTGAATTCATATGTATCGAGATTGATAAATACATCTAGAAGTTCAAAAAAATTGAATATTGTGGTCGTCAATCATGGATAGAATTGGTGAATGTTGTACGTGTGTAAAGTGATCACTTAACCACCCTATGACATGTCGTAAGCCCTGTAAATACCAAGATTTCATATTCTTCTTCATCTTTGTATGTATATTGACATGTAAAAAATGTAATAAACGAATATCCTTTGTTTAGAATTTAGTATATGTACTTACTCTAACACTGAAAAGAACAATGCTTTTTGCGGGCAGGCAACCTTTTTTGCATAAGACCAAATTTAGTCCGTTGCGACCCCTCATTTAACCTTTCGCTACCCACCCTGGGAGGGCGTGACGTGCGCCCCACTGGTTGGGCGCCACTTTCAGCTCGACATTAAATTCGTTAACGATGATAAAATAGAGTAGACATAAAGAAGTTTTGTTGATTACATTACTTTATATTGCTATAATTTCAAATGAGCTTGTTTTTTATGATCATTAACATTCGAGGCAACTCTAGCATTTATATTTTTATACATTCACCGAAGTGCTAAAAGCATTTCGTAGGAATCGAGAACCAATCAAATATTCGAAAAGGGAAACGTAAACATAATATAGGGTGTTTTTTTAGTAATAATAATAAAACCCTTATCCGCACCCCAATGGTGCATAAGGCACTGCGTCATATAAACGTTTTTTTAGAGGTATACAAATTCAAATTACTAATAAATTGATGGTGGCACCCACCATGTGGCATGTTGCTCCATTTGTTGAAACCACAGCTCTTTCACATCAATGTCATTCAACTGAGGTACGAGAAGTCAGTAATCATGGTTCTGTAGCCCTCTACATTCTCCGTAACATTCTGGCGAGCATTGTATTTAATTAAATATGGGCTAATGATTTCGCCAAAGCACACCAAATAGTGACTTTTAATGGATATAAGGGCGTCTCGATAAAGGCTTCTGAATTTTCTCCACTCCAAATTCAGCAATTTGCTTATTGACAAAGCCATTTAACCAAAAATGTGCCTCATCGGTGAACAAAATTTTGTGTTGAAAAAGAGGATCAAGCTGAATATCGTTTTCGGCTCATTCACCGAGCCTACGACGCGCACAATGGTCATTTAGACTATTGATGGTGAAATGGCAAAACGTACTGACTACTAATCAACTGTCAACAGTCAAATTGACAGTCTGTAGAAACAATGTTGCCTGTTTAAAAACCAAATCCCTGAAAAACACCCTTTACTATCAGTAAAACTAAAAGGAAATTACCATGTATTGAAATAAAGAATACGCTCATAGGCGATGTTGACTATTGTGTTTGACAAGAAATAGATTTAAAAATCAGATTCGTGCATTATTACTACAATAGATTTAACAAACCCACTTTTAGAGATACAATATCGATGGTGAATAGGTCAAACCCATCACCCTAATGTGTTTATAGGAAATAACACAAATAATCATTTTTTCCTTATTCATAATATTATACTTGACTCGACAGACTTGTGAATACTATCTGCAACATACAGAAGCTTACCTCGAGTACAGATATGCAACTCCGATTGCCGTAGTTATTTCTACTATTCCTTCTAATAATCAGTACAGATATAATAGAAAACATTATTTTTTGATATCTCTACATACATGAAGAAAAATATGGAAGTCTGGGCGTTAACGGGGCTTAAGACCGTCATAGGCTGGTTAAAGTGATCACTTTACACACGTGTAACATTCACCAATTCTACCCATTATTGACAACCACTCTACTCAAATTCTTGGAAGTTCTATATATATATGTATATATATATATATATTTATATATATATATATATATATATATATATATATATATATATATATATATATATATATATATATATATATATATATATATATATATATATATATATATATATATATATATATATATATATATATATATATATATATATATATATATATATATATATATATATTTATATATATATATATATATATATATATATATATATATATATATATATATATATATATATATATATATATATATATATATATATATATATATATATATATATATATATATATATATATATATATATATATATATATATATATATATATATATATATATATATATATATATATATATATATATATATATATATATATATATATATATATATATATATATATATATATATATATATATATATATATATATATATATATATATATATATATATATATATATATATGAGAAAAGCTAGAAAATATCGTTTTTATTTTATTAATTTAACTTTTTATTTGACCAGTTAAATTAAAAACATTTTGAGTGTATCCAAATACTTGCTCTCGCTAATGCTCCCAATGGTGCATAGGGTACTGTATTTATTGACGCCGTCTTGATCGTTACTTATGTATATGAAAGCAAGGTAATCACTCCTGCGCTGTTAGCTTAGCACACTAACCATTACACCACGGAGATGTACAATTATTTTAATTTTAATTTAATTAATTTATTATGATAATACATGTTATTTGATTTGAATTACGATAATACGAGATATATTTATTTCGGAAACAGCTACATTTTCACACCGTTTCGCACTGAAAACTTTACACTCGTATATTTTCATTTAAATTTCATGTTAATAATGATGAGTTAAGTGAAGGAAAACGTACACACACGTAACGGTGTAACGTACATACGTAGTACATATGTACATATAAGTTAAAGCAAGATTCCTACGTGGTTATCTCGCCTGCCAGGCATATTAAAACCGTAAAGAGCAGTTTCTCTATTAAAACTTTAATATGCACCATTGGAACGGAAGTTCATACCTCACGATCAAATTAAACTACCGGCCGTGTCTGCAAAGACGTGAACTTTCCCGATAAATTCCGCAATTTCAGTAGAAATTTCCCGGAAAACGAGCGAGAAATGGAAAATGAAAATTTAAACACGAAAGGTGGGCTTACATTCGAAGGCGCATTGTCAATACTGCTTTGCAATTTATGATTCAAAACTGTGTAGATTTAAATATGAAACTAATAAAACTCTTGTATAAGAGCACATAACAATTTATTAATGTAGACGCAAGTTTCGAGAACTACATACAGACGTTGTCGAAAATACTCGTGTTTACATAAATAACCTCAAAAATGGTCTTATACAAGTGTAACGCTCTCCTTATCATTCATCGTTAATTTTATTATGAATTATTTATTTATTTTACCATATTAAACAGTTCTTCTTTTAGCACTAGGTCCTATCATTCTCGGGTCGCTCCTGGGAGGTGGAAGACCAGCTATCCTTCCATCGTTTAGGTGGTCTTCCTGGGGGTCTGATCCCGCCTATGCTGCTGTCCGCTGCCACCCTCACCACTCGATCCGAACTCGCTCTTCTTACATGATCTCTCCAGACACGTCTTCTTTCTCTTCCCCATCGCACAACATGTTCAACATCGCAGATTATTCTTATATCTGAGTTTCTAACTCTGTCGCGAAGTGTAAGGCCTGCAATTAGAGTCTTCGTAGAGTCTTCATTTACGATGTCCTAAGAAGGCTTTTTGATCTCGCGGTGCCGGCTCTTGTTTCCGTGCCGTATGTCTAGATCGGTCTTACGCAGGTTTTATAGATCCTCACCTTACTCTCTTTCGGCATGTATTTGTTTCTCCACACAAAAATTTTTAAGCATCCAGCTACAGCAGAGGCCTTATTTGCTTGCTCTCTTACTTCATTGTAGAGGTTATTGCTGCTGGACACTTCGACACCCAAATACTTGAATTGCATAACTTGTTCTATGATTTCATTATTGATTGCAAGTTTGCATCGTATTGGGTGTCTCGAAGAGACCATGCTCTTTGTTTTGTTAATGGAGATTTTCATGTTATATTTTACAATGCTTTTGATATACAAAATATTACACGTGTTTTATTTTTATATTACAATTTGTGATAAAATCTATTCACTTTTAATATAAGTTTTACTTGGTAAATAATACTATTTCTAAAAATCTATTGTGACACGTTTTCCGATGTATTCTGCATCATTTTCAAACACAGTGTTTGAAATAACAATATATACAATTACTGATCCACATTACCTAATTTATCGACTCAATGGGCATAAATAATAACCCAGAACAAATAGCGATTAGCATAAATTCAACTACCTTCACCAGTCTAGGTTTACAAAATTCATTACAAATGCATCGAAAACGCATCGCGCTCTAGACGCATATCCCATACGGCATACATACCGACAGTTATAAACAATTCCAGGTTCCCTTTAATTATTTACGACCATATCCCGGGATGAAGTATTAATTTATAGCTATTGTGTTATTCTTCTCTGCAGGGAGTATTCTATTATTTCAAGAATATTGATTTCATTTCATTTTTAAATTGCAAATGATATACTTCGTTCCGAGTGTTTTCATTTTATTTTTATTTATTTTTTTATTTTTTTATTTTCTCAATATTATTAATATTTAAAGCATTTACTTTGTGGTTATTCATTTTTACTTATTTTTTTCCAAAAATGTAAATAAAATTAGTATATAACCACTCACCGAGATTTTTACATCTACCGGTTTCGAGACGTACCCGTCTCTTCGTCAGGACAATCACTAACACAGCATGCAAACAAAACTACCCTTCACCGCCATAGCACCATTTACACACTCAAAACTACACAAAATGTCTAACACATGCGATTTTTGTCTAGCACATATTATTTTAAATGTCTAGCACATTTTATTTTTTATTCATAAATTATTAATCTTATTTTTTAGATTAACATTTAAGAGAATTTGTTAGTTAGGGCGCTTATGACTATGAAACCACCAAAACAATTTCGTTGTATTGGTAAAGGTTTGTACGTTATACAGCTATTTCAAATGCAGATAATACTTGCATATTATATTTTCATATAAACGTTGTATGATAGATGTTCCAATGGTGGTATAAGGAAGAATGCAAGGCTGAGATAAGCATTTTCGATAAAATTATGAAATGTAGGTTGAGATGGATTAGGCATGTGAATCAAATGAGTAAAGAAAGAAAAATAAACAAGTAATACCATGAGGCAAATGTTATTGGTGATTGAAGCAGAGAAAGACTGAGAAAAACTTGTCATGGACAAGTTTTTCAAATGTTTGAAAATGATCAGGTCAGGTAAGTATGAAGAGATGCGTGAATGTGGAAGAGGCGAAGATTTTTGCAAAGACAGCTTGGAGTGGCATTCTATTCTCTCTGCCTACCTCTGGGGGGAGAATAAAAATGTATTTTATATATTGATGTGTGGAATAAATATGTCATTTTAAATGTTAAAATTGCCTACTCTAAATTTGAAGCACCCTTGAGATGATTTCTCACAAATTCACGTTATATAAATTGTC
>NW_028281209.1:0-107500 GCF_059751285.1 Brachycentrus maculatus
CACGAACTACGGTGCTTGAGGCACTATCCAACACAGAATAATCAACTTGCATATAATAATAACTCAGGATCTTAATATACTTTCTCTACTGAAGGGTGACAATCTGCGAAAGGGAATGACGACGTAATACCATTCCAAATAATTTCTGTCATTGCGAAGGAACCTAAACTCATTACTTCAGGGATTGTAAAGTAGGAACTCACTTTACTTTTGCGAAGAGGAAACGTCATTCACGATGTTGCACAATTTATCGTCATTCAATTTAAAAAACTTCACAACATTTTTAATATCTCCAAATATTGTTCACAAATAACTGATAAAATTATGAACTGTATAAAAATAGATAATCACGTTTTCAGGCATTTCCCAGTATGTAAAATATCCGGTTAGGATCTTGCATACATTCAAATAAAGGGTATCTACTAAATAAAAGTTTTTAAAATCCAATCAAATATGAAAGCTGTGAATTCAATCATGAAACGTCATGAGATTGATCACAAAAAATTGCGCTACTACTACTACTACTACCATCACGCCGTTTCACCGTAGGGGTAAGCAGAAAGGATGGAACGTCACACTCTTCTGTCCTGACATACACTCCTCGCCTCCTTCACATCCATACATCTAGTCATACATGCCCTCCGATTACGCAGACTTTTGACACCGCCAGATTTAAGGTTCTGATTGATCTGATCGTGCCAAGTCTTTTTCGGTCGTCCACGTTCTGTTTTCCCTCTCACATTCGCCACATATATTTTCTTAGTCATTCTCTCGCTATTCATTCGCTCCACATGTCCATACCACCGCAAAGAACTCTTCCTAATCTTTTCAATTATTCCTCGTTCAGCCTTACATTCCTTTCTTATATCGTCGTTTTTAATTCTGTCATACAATGATTTTCCACACATTCGTCTGAGGGAGCGCATTTCAACAGCGTTCAGTCTGCTTTCATCCTTCCTTTGCCAGTTCCATGTTTCAATTGAAACATACCATAAATGTAATTGCCGAAAATTTGAGCGATGTCGTTGTCATCATGGGTGGAATGGTAAATGTTACACAGTGGATAAAGTGATCAATTAAACCAGACTATGACAGGGTGTAATCCCTATATATGGCGAGACTTCTCTCTTCTTATCCGTTTTCATCTTTCCTGATATATAAGATATAGATAATAGATTATAATAATATAATATATGAGAAATATTTAAATAAATAAGTAGTCAAGCGTGGATGTAAAAAGCGTTTCAAAAGTCAACGTGAATGTGCGAATAAGTATGAGGACGAGGAGGCGCATTGAAGTGGAAGAAATAAATTCAATATAAAAATATTATTTCGATTTTTCCTCTTCGATTATTCTCGGAAATGTCGCGATGAATGGTTTGTTTCTTGGAATAAAAGTTTCATCAATAGTTGTATGAAATGTTCTGAAAGAATTCCACCAACCATAGAAGCATAACGTAATTTATGGAAAATCAATAATAAAAGTTATTGTTTAATTATTTTTTTAAATATCCTAAATATTTTTCAAATGGAGCAAAAACATTCAGGTTTTACCTAAAAATATGTGTTGCACAATAAAAAGTTCAATAAGTGGCCTGATATTTATTTTTAAAACATTTCATTATATTTTAAAACTTTAAAAACGATCTCCTGAAAAATCAAGTTCTTCGATATATGACATTTTTGAAAGGAGTGAGCGATATAATCAATCTCATGACATATGATGGATTGAGAAAGCTATTTATTTAGCAAATATCCTTTTTTACTTTCTATTTTTTGAAATATCCTAAATATTTTTCAAATGAAGAAAAAACCTTCAGGTTTTATCTTAAAAAATCTGTTACACAGTAAAAAGTTCAATAAGTGGCTTGATAATTATTTTGAAAACATTGTATTATATTTTTACTTACTATTCATATTTTTACTTACTTATATTTTTATTAATTTTAAAAACGTTCAAAAAACGAGTTTTTTATTTATTTATGACGTTCTTGAAAGAAGTGATAATGAGTGATATACAAGATCATTACTAGATTTTTCCACATACAAGAAAATGCCTGAATTTTTTTCTGCAGCTAATAATATGACCAGATTATATTACTGATATTAACGGTTAATATACGGTTTTTATTTATAGTAGGGTTTAAGTTATTATTTGCCATTGTTATGATATAAAGGGAAGTTGTTCAGTGAAAGTATTTGTATTCTATCTGAGCAACATTGTATGAGAGTAGGACGGTCGCACGAGGCCCATTCATGGGAACTTCTCCAATTCTGCTTTTGTGATGAGATAACTACAGAAAACTCAACGAGACAAGACGGACTCTGTCTCTAACTTTGTAACCCAGTAACATACTTTTTGGTATTACATAATAATGTATATATTTTTTACGGCCTCAAATAACTTCACCTCACCTAATGGTGCATAGGGCACTGCATCGAATTGATAAAATGTTAATTTATCTTAATAAGGCAAGGTGCTTCAGGAACCAGCCCATGGTAATATTTAATAAATATTTGAGTGAAAGAATAATTACATAATTTATTTTATTTTTAATTCATTATTAATTTTGCTCTTCTGATAATCGAACCCAAGATCTTCAGCATTTTAGTCAAATGTGTGTCGATAATAAAAAAAAAAATGAAAGAAAGGTGATCAGTCCTCCGTTTGAGGTACCAGTCCAGGGTAATATTGAATAAATATTACAGTGAAAAAATCACTTATATTTATCTAACCCCCCCCTGGGAATCGAATCCGGGACCTCCAGAATGGTAGCCGAGTGTGCTGACCATTACACTACGGAGGCAGACAGTATATACTTAAAAATAACATACTTAAAATGTTCAGTTAAGACTATGAAATTAAGTTTGAATTTACCTAATTTTTTTTAAAAAATCTTTGAATTTAATCTAAAATTTGACTTAGTTTCTCAACTTAAATATGCTAACCTGTTTGCTGAATCCAAATTATTTGAAAAATATTTCACAAAGAATTTGAAAATTATTTCAGTTTAGTTAACAACAAATTAATCAATTTTCTTTAAGTGATATTTGTTTAGAAATTTCATTTGCAAGGCGCTCGCCACCTTTTTATTAAAAACTTAAATAAACAGGTTTTTTGCTATTGAAAAGTTGGTTAAAATAACTGAAAGGAGAGCTTTTAGCTGCAGCCATATTTGCAGTGGACTTGAATTAAATTTAATAACTGATTGGATAGTTAGTTCTGAGTAAAATATAATTGTATACTATTTTGAGTGTGTTTGAATATCTCAACCCAAATACTGGATTTAACCCTCGAGGGGTTGTTATCAGAGCTTATTGATATCTCAGCATGGACGAGATGGCAATTTAACTGTGTGGGTATTTAAAAAACTTTATTTAAATCAGTGGTCGCAAACTGTAGCTCGCGGGCTACTCAGTTTACTTGTTTTAGACGTAATAAATAAATATAAAAGTATTGGGATATGATAAGTGTTGTTATATATATATATATATATATATATATATATATATATATATATATATATATATATATATATATATATATATATATATATATATATATAGGGTCCGCCATCTAAAGTTTTTTTTTTAACTAGTGCTTATTTCGTGAATGGTAACACTTAGCTCATGTTTGATTTGACAAATA
Source organism: Brachycentrus maculatus (assembly GCF_059751285.1). NCBI lineage: Eukaryota > Metazoa > Arthropoda > Insecta > Trichoptera > Brachycentridae > Brachycentrus > Brachycentrus maculatus. Next base: position 3,650 of record NW_028281209.1, read on the forward strand.
ATTAGTTTTATCTTTCCGCTAAGCGAATATGGTTGTGTATACGCTTGAACAACGCTGAGAAATATTGCGACATTCGACTTACAGAAGATGCCGATTTTGCCAAAAAAATCATCTTTTCGGATGAAGCTCATTTTGATCTTGGTGGGTATGTAAACAAGCAAAATTGTCGTATTTGGGGCACAGAAAACCCGCACGCATACATTGAAAAGCCGGTACACCCAAAACGAGTCACTGTTTGGTGCGGATTTTGGTCCAGAGGCATAATTGGGCCATTTTTCTTTGAAAATGAGCAAGGAGTGGCCGTTAGTCAATGGCTATCGTTATCGGGCCATGTTGAACGGATTTTTGTTCACAAAAATTGAAGAGGAGGATATTGGCAACATTTGGTTTCAACAGGACGGCGCTACGTGCCACACAGCCGAAGCTACACTCGATGTTTTGCGCCCCATTTTCAAAAAAAAAATGTTATTTGGCGGACCCTATATATATATATATATATATATATATATATATATATATATATATATATATATATATATATATATATATATATATATATATATATATATATATATATATATATATATATATATATATATATATATATATATATATATATATATATATATATATATATATATATATATATATATATATATATACGTGTATAAATATGTGCGATTGTTTTTGGTAATCTTGCTTTGAAAAAGACAAAAAGCTTTGTTTGCACTTTTGAAGTTTTGAGACATAATTTGTTATTATCATGGCCGCTAGAAATTTTCATGTATAATAAATAATAAGAGGACGTTTTTTTACATTTGATTATACTCGGTTTTTCCGAAATTCGTTAAATAGAGGTCCGTTATATCGAAGTTTTACTGTAAATAACAATGAACAAAAGAAAGATACCCGGATACTCATAGTTATTGTTAACGCTATCTGTTTTCATAAACAAAATTAGACGGTTGGAATAATGCAAAACTCAATGCGTTCAGATTAAAGCCATCCAAAACTGTTTGTTTGGAGTATTGCCAATTTAGTGAAGTTGTTTAGTTTAATCTCCCAACAATGGGACTCCATTGTCAAGATTTTCCAATATCCACGCGTCAACGGGTATCCACAATATGCTTAACTAAACACGATATAAAGCGGAAATAGTGTTTGATGTACGAATACCGAATCAGTCAAATATGGATTTCTAAATGACTACCCATGAATCAAAGGTGCCTTAATTATCATCATCATCATCTGTATTTCTACCAGTTACTGTCGTACAAAATGACAAATGAAGATTTCTCAGCAATTAACTATACATGAAATTTCCCTTAATTTTTATTATCTATACGTGTAGCATCAGTGGCTATATAATATTTTATGAGTATCTAAAATATGTTTTCTGAAACACGATATATAGCGGAACTAGTGTATGATGAACGAATACCGAATCAGACACCTAGATTTCTGAATTACTACCCATGCATCAAAGATGTCTTAATTTTACTGTTACAAAAAAAAACTTAGATTTTTTAATGACTTTCTATAAATGAATGTTCTCCTAATTATTTTTATCTATACTTAATGTATCAGTTTCTGTTTAATATTTGCCAGGTTGTGGTCCCGTGGTTAGTGTCGCGGATTCTTAAGTCAGAGCTTCTCAGTTCAAACTCCTCAACCGAAATTTAATACCAATAGGTATCGAATTTCGGTAGAGGGGTTCGAACCAAGAAACTCTGACTTACTCATTTAAAATATTTAATTATGAGCCGCTTAGGCTCAAAGAAATGGGATGAAATTGAAGTATTTATATAAGTAATAAAAACACTAGATTTCTTTTTTTATGTGATTTTTTTTATTTTTTTTGGTTATATGTAAAGTTTTCCATATCTGAACTTGTACCAGTTACTGTTAAAAAAATTGACAACAAAAAATTTCTAAATTATTACATTCTAATTCAAGGTTCATCAATTTTCATTATCTGTCCTTTTATCAATTATTGTTTCAAAAATTCATTTAAAACTGTGCGTTAATTTTTATTATCTGTACTTTTACCAGTTACTGTTATGAAATTTCAGACAAATATGGATTTAAAAATGTTGATTAATATTGATCAAAATCGCCTTAATTTTCATTATTTGTTCCTGTAGTACTAGTTACTATTAAACAAATTCAGACCGAAATAGATTTCTACATCTACATCTAAAAATAGGGGCCTCAATTTTCATTATCTGTATTTGTACCAGTTCCAATAATAAAAATTCAAAATAATATGTATTTTTAAATGATCATCTAATAGTCAAAAGTGCCTTAACTTTCATTAGCCAAACTAAACCTATTACTGTTAGCTCCATGTAAATAAATAAATGATTTATTGTTCATAGAAAGAAGAATATGGAAGTCTGGGCATTTACGGGGCTGACGACCGTCATTGGCTGGTTTAAGTTATTACTTCACTCACATGTAACATTCACCAATTCTACCCATTACTGACAACCACACTACTCAAATGGATCTACTTGGATGTTCTATAAATATGAACCAATTTTGAATCTTTCTCGTTGTTCTTGAATCACTAGAACTTCACTGGATAAATCTATTGGTGAGATAAAAAGAAGATTTTTATCAAGCAGACACTCTTTCATTAGTATGTGAGATCCGAATCCTGGATTGTTATAACATACATGAGAAACGCCAGAAAATATCTTTTTAATATGAAACTAGCCTATGACGGTCATTAGCCCCGTAAATGCCCAGACTTTCGTATTCTTCTTCAGATGTCAAAAAATAATATGTAAAATAACTCCCAAAATTGGAGATAATCCTGATTTGTTACCAAGTATTTGGACACACTCAAAATGTTGTAAATTAATTAGTATATTATTGTACATTATACGAGACTCATTTTGGTATTTGATCATTTTAAAATTTGGTATCCTTTGGAGTCTTGAAAAAATGCTCTCCAAGAAAACGAATAATTTTTAGAATTATTAATAAACATACCAGAACACAACAAAATAACTTCTGAAATAAACAAGCCTTATCTTTTAATTTCACATTTTTTTATAAATTCGTTTGTCAAGCATAAAATAACGTTAATTTTTAAAATGCCTTTATGTTTGAAATAAGATATTCCTTAAAACAACGGATACGTAAGATGGTAAAATAACCTTTGATATTTCCGTCAAAATTAAAATAAAGTATTTTACATCAAGTTTTTAATATCGTGCCGTTTTCCTTGAAGACAAAGCATCTTAATAAATTAAATACTTTTGCTTACAAAATGTGAATATTAATTTTTATAAATTCTTTGATATTTCATTTCTTGTTATATGTTTTTCATTGTTTGTTAACCGTAAATAAATAAAAAATAAAAAATGTTACATATCCCTGATAAGATGAGAAATGCGACAATACTTTAAGTGTGTCCAAATTATTGTTTACAGCGCTGGGTTTGTTCACATAGGAGATATTCATATATGATGCTACATATCAATATATTGACACTACATATCAATATGTGAATAGCTATCTAAATTAAGTCTGCTTTTTAATCTTCTTAACATTTGCTGTATTTTATTATTGCTGTTTACTTTTAACTTATTTAACATTTGTGAAATTTTGTAATTGGAATATTACAAAAACCTATTTTATTTGGTAATCATTATTGTAAACGTATTTATGTTAATGTTCTGTTAAATTTCAAAAAAAAATAAAATATAAAACTAAATAAAATCTTGATTGTAATGTGAATTTTTTATGTAAAGATGAATATAAATAATAACTTCATATAAATGTAATAATTTATTTATTGAGTTGCAGCTTTATCTTAAAGACAAATATTATATATTAAGGACCGTAGCAAAAAAAACAAAAGATAGAGAAATTATGTTTTTAGCAAAAAATTCAAAACCTTGGAATTTCAAAGAATTCCGTTATTATAACATAATAAAAATTATACATAAAGATATACATTATATAAGTCTAAATAGAGACGAAGCATCTATTGTTTTCATACGAAAGCCTACCATGAGTATGTTTAGTATCACGTGTGTTGCTGCAACTTTTGACAGATGCCGCTGCCATGTCTTTACCTATCACAGGTGTATGTTAATCGAATTCGAATCCAACGTTGTGTGCAAATTCTAAAGCAATCGGTGAATTACTTGAGGATTTCTTTTTTGACATCTTAATATAGATTAATAAGAATATGGAAGTCTGGGCATTTACGGGGCTTACGACCGTCAAAGGCTAATTTAAGTGATCAATTTGCACAAGTGTAACATTCACCAATTCAACTAATGATTGACAACCGCACTTCTCAGTAATTTCTAGATATATTGTTCAAATTCGAAACATAATACTTGAATCACTTGAATTTCACAAAAGACGCTATGGTAAGATGAAAGAAGCTTTTAATTGAGCAGAAACTTTTCCATTTATATGTGATGTCCGAATCCTGGCTTATATCACATATACGAAAAACGCAAGAATAGTTCCTTTTCATTTTATTATTTTTGCGTATAATTGGCCAGTTAATTTATTTACAACATTTTGAGTGTATCCAAATACCTGTTCACAAATTTGGATTATCACCAATTAAAGGAGTTATTTTTTTACATGATTTTTTTGACATCTCAACATAGATGAAGATGTCCAGACTCCCATATTCTTCCTAAGCCTTGTCCTTAATTCCACATTCTTATTTTTATAATTTCAACATTTGTCTGGGCATTATCAATAAATAATCCCTTTTACCCTATTTTCTTTTTCCTCTTTCACTCATTTACCATTATTTTCACGTCTCATCTTTTCCACTGCTCTCCTAACTAGAACATCCCAACTATGTTTAACTCAGTCAAGAAAAAGGAAGTTGAGTTGAAGTGTCGCATTAGCCCCAGTCATCAATATTCATGCCTTCTAATTTCATTCCGGCCAATGTAGTAGAACAAACGTTTCCGGATGGGCGATTTTCCCTCGCTTCCATTTTTGTTAAGCTGTTTGCATCCCGTGTTAATCGCCAGCCATTCGGCGCGCGATATTGCGCCTTACGTAAGCTCCATGAATCTGGATTTACAAACAGGAGGAAAAACGTTTAATGAGATGCAAATGTACAGACAATTCTCAAAAGTAGAGAATGCAAACGAGAAATCGGATTCGTCATATTTTTTTAGTGTGTCCAGTTCTTTTCCACAAATCTGGATTATCTCCAATTATAGGTGTTAATTTTCACATTGTTCTTTGACATCTCACCAATAGATTTCTCTAATGAAGTTCTAGTGATTCAAGAACAATGTTTCTGAATTGGTTCATATACATATAAAGAACTTCCAAGAATTTGAGTAGTGGGGTTGTCAATAATGGGTAGTCAATAATGTGGTTGTCAGTAATTGGTGAATGTTACACGTGTGTAAATTATTTAAAAAATATATAAATAATTTGTGTATTTTATACGAGTATGTATCAGAACTCAAATAATAAGATAAAACTGCTTATTTAGAAAAATAAATAAAGAAAAAAAGTAGTTAAAACAAATTAAAAAAGAAAAAGAATGTACTACCACTCTAGGTTGCATACCCGTATATATTTTTTGCATATCGTACAAATGAATGCTATTCAGGTAAAATATAAAATTTTTAAAGTTAAAAATATTTTGATATTTTAGAATATCGTCCCAATATAAGAGAGTAAGGAGAAATAGTCGAAACTGCATATTGTGACGGTTCGATTCAATTTCTTGATTTTCTGTTTTATATCAACCAATTTCTGGATTGCACATTTTCGCAAGAAGTATGCAGTTCGCAGAAATGCATTTTTGCAGAAAATTCCAATACCATATATCGTAAAATGGGTGTCCATAGCATCTTCTAAACGTGCATTTAGATGTTGAATAACCAATATCAGAGAATGCATTATTACATATAAAGATTTTTTTCTACATCAGGCATTTAATATGCATGACTGCTCAATATACAGCAAATGACTAGTAATAATGTAAAATATCAATATTTTCCCTAATGTATTGTAGTGAGTGGAATGTATGGAAGCATGGAGTTGGCAAAAGAAGGATGAAAGTAAGTAGACTGAACGCAGTCGAAGTGCGTTCTCTCAGAAGAATGTGCGGCAAAACGTTCTATGATAAATGTTCGAATGGTAACAGAAGGACAGAATGCAAGGCTGAGATAAGCATTATCGATACTTTTTTTTTTTTTAATTTGTCGATAGTAATTATCTAGTTAGTTTGGGCATGTGAATCGATTAGGTGAAGAAAGGATAATAAAAAAAAAATATGAGGCGAATGTAGTTGGAAATAGAAACAGAGAAAGACCGAGGAGTAGTTGGCATGATCAAGTATTTCAAATATTTAAAAGTGGTCAGACGAAGAGTCAAAAAATTCGGCGTGTATGTATGAAAAGATGTGTGAATGTGGAAGAGGTGAAGATTGTTTGCAAAGATAGACTGGTGTCGCGTACTATTTTCTCTGCCTACCTTTTCGGGGAAGCGGCATGATAGTTAGTTTTAAAAATGACAACATGTTCGCCTCCGTGGTGTAACGGTCTGCGTGTTTAGCTACCGTACTGGAGGTCATGGGTTCGACTCCTAGGGTGGGGTGGAAATAAATAATAGAGATTTTTCACTGTTATATTTATTTACCCTGGACTTGAAGCGCAGGAGTGATCACCTTGCCCTCGTGTAAGTAACGATCAAAATAACACTGTCTCAATACAATACAGTGCCATATGCACCATTGGGTGCGGATAAGGGTAACAAAAAACATGTCTGAAAGATATATAATTGAAGAGCCGAAAGCTGTAGTGTTTTATTGGAGTATAATTTTAACTTATTTGCTAGTCCTCTAAAGTGAAATGGAAAAAAAAGATAAAAAAACAACCAAATAAATTTTACTTAAAGTCCATTATTTGATTCAACATCGGCTAAGCAAGATTCGTCAATATCCAATTCCAACCCCGCCCACTCCTTTCATCCTACGAGTATATAAGCTGGTTTATTAATATGTTTAATCCTAGTGCATGTTTAACCTCGGCTCGTAACGCATGTTTGTGCTGAAACCTTTAGTGCATTTTGGTCTTCGGGTCGACCAAAAATCGTAAATGGTGCTGTGGTGGTGAAGGGTGGTATTATTTGCATGCTGTGGTAGTGATTGTCCTGACGAAGAGACAGGTACGTCTCAAAACCGGTAGACATAAAAATTTCGGTGAGTGGTTATATACTAATATTATTAACATTTTTGTAAAAAAATTAAGTTTGTCACTTTATTCATACGTTCGGCCGTGGAATATCATGAAACTTTAAATTTATGAGTAAAATCAAAAGATTGAAGACTTTGTCAGGCGCCGGTGATGGGATATGGAGGCAATTTATTACGTGCATACACGGTCCAGGCGAGTTATGCTATAAAATTTATCACTTTTATGAAGGTTACTATAACGGCGCGGCGTCGCTAAATCTCGGCTATCCTATAATATTATAATTTATCTAGAACAGAGGTTCCCAAACTTTTTTGTCTCGTAGACCCCTTGCCATGTTTTTCGATTTTTGGTAGATCCCTCCTTACCTGATATTGTTTTTCAGCAAATTCACTATCTTCTAATGTATTTTTGAACGTCGATGTATGAAGTGCACATTGAAAGATTGAAATTTATAACGTGTATGATAATTTATAAAGTGTAATGAAAATTCAAAAAATACACACATGTTAGGTTAATTCAAATTAAAATTAATCTCTGTTAAATAAAATAAATAAGCAAAAAATAAATGCTTTTAGTCTTAGGAATAAACTTGATGTCGTTGAACTCTATTTCTTTTTCATGGACCCCCAATTTTTTTTCGCTGACATATACCCCTTCCAAGTCGTCGTAGACCCCTGGGGGTCGAAATAGACCACTTTGGGAATCACTGATCTAGAATCTTCTTCATAAAGCTCTCAGATTTAAGAAAAGGTTATGATATATCTTAAAACTTTGGTTGCAATTGATAGAGAAAGTTTTGAGCGCATTTTAGGGTGTATTCTGTAAATAAGTTAAAAGCTTAAATCAAATGTAAAAATAAAACACTTGTGTGAAATAACTTAAAATATTGACATCTCAACATGATGAAGAAAAATACGGTCTATGTGTTATAAGTCTGGATATTTACAGAGCTTACGACCTGTTATAAGTTGGTTTAAGTAATAACTAAAGAACACGTGTAACATTATTCATCATTCCACCTATGATGAAAACCACACTCCCCAATTTTCGAGAACTCATATAATAATAATAAAACCCTTATCTGCACCCCAAAGGTGCATAGGGCACTGCGTCATATAAACGCAGTGTTATCTTGATCGTTTACACATGAAGGAAAGGTGATCAGCCCTCCGCTTCAGGTACCAGTCCAGGGTAATATTGAATAAATATGACAGTGAAAAAAATCACTTATATTTATTTTACCCCTCTTGGGAATCGATCCCGGGACCTCCAGAACGGTAGCCGAGCGAGCTGACCATTACACTACGGAGGCGGACAAAGTTTATTTTGAAAAGTATTAATCTTTAAATAATTTTGTTGAATATGTATCTAACGTTTAGCTTTTACGTCAGTGAAACGATTTTCATGTATTTTTTATCCGGATGCAAAGATACATAGGACACTGCATGGTTACAGGATGAGATGATCAATTTTAAGCTTTGATATCAGGGAAACATGTATATTTTAAGATTCGTTTTGAACTCAGTTTCGGGTAATGTGTTTCCTTGAACTCTGACAGTGTTTTTGACCGAATTCACCAGTCTTTTTAGATTATTTGTCTTATGCTATTTATATCAGTCTACGTTATTGAATATAATATTTTTAACATGTTCGAAAAATTTTATTTCATTTTTCAAAAATAAAAACTGATTGATTTGATAAAACTTTAATTCTTTTAGTTTAAATTCTTCTTTAACAAAATGATGATAAAGGAATACTAAACAGGTACCAACTTTAGAACATCTAGCTTTTTTACATTTTTTTAGTATATTGGATCGTGTAAGTTTTCTAACTTTTATCAACTTGTTAAGTTTTCCACTTTTATAGACCAAAGTCATTAGGGGATCATAAAAATGCACCTAGGTCAATCGTGATAAGAAATTTGAATGGTATGCAGTATTAAACATACATTTTCATTTAAATACAGTATTTTTTTTAACAATTGAACGGAAATAACACTGCTACGTTAATTGATTCGGTAGTCACTTTGCGGTAATATCCATCAGATTTAAATTTTTAAAATTCTCGGTAAATAGTACTTTTTCTTAAAAATCTATTGACTTATAAACATCATAACTAAACACCGTATGTTAAGCTAAGTCTTAATTTTAGAATTGTGCCCTTGGAACGACAAAAGATAAAAAAGGGAAGCTGTTACTTAGTATTAGTATTTTTTTATCAGTAAAAACATGGACAATAGGGAGATACTATAGTCATTTTCATACGGGTGTATTTATTATGTATATTTTTTATGAAGATCTATCGTTTCAAAATGTTGAAGTTGACTTTTCGTATGAATAAGTTTTGATTACTTCATTATTTTTATTATTTGTGTGATTATGAATCTCTTAAATGGTTAGCGAAATCTAAATAAATATGATTTCTGAACCATAATTCATGTTCTCTGATACTTGTTTTGAATTTTCATGTTTTACTAATGTAAGAACTTCCAAAGTCGCAGTTTGATTTATGCAAACCACCGTTATCTTGTTGTTGTAAATTAATTTTTAAAGAAAAAGGCTGGTTTTACATTATCAGGGATTTAATAAAAATATTTTAAAGTTATATTACAGTAAGCTTCACACACGGTGTTTGATAATGATAAAGATTGCATCTTAACACATATTACTATAGATTGTAAGAAAAAGTGGTAATTAAAAATTAAAAATTAATTAATAAAGAATTATATTATTTTGTTATAGAACTACAAAACATGTAAAAGAGAAAACATATATAAAAAATGTGTATTATTAAAACATTAAAAAGCAAGAAAATTAATTTAAAATATATGTATTACGAAACATTGAAAAAACTTACAACTCTCAAGTAAGATAAAACATGGTCCAGAGAGACAAGCCACTGTTGGAAAGTTTCATCTATTGAGATCGAGATGATAATTAGTTTTTTTGTGCAACTCTCTTTGCTGCAGGAACACATCAACCGAGCTAGCTTTTTGTGTCGTTGTATTGTCTGAGTATTCTTGTAATAAGCGAAAAGAACCTAGTGCTGGTTCTTTTGCGTCTCAAAGTAAAAAAAGGTTGGTCGATGGGGTACATTCATGATAATTGTTTTAGTAAAACATTTAAAAATTCAACTTTTGTAAATAATAAATACACGTTCATTTTCATGTTTTTGAGCTCATTAAAGAACATACTACTTTCTACAACTACTGATGAAAATACATGAACATGTGAAAATACAAATTAATAAGCAATTTTATGTATTTTGTTTTTTTTTGCTTCTTACTTTGAGTATAACCTGTCACCTGTTGACGACAATATCTGTAGTTCTCAAAATAAGTCATGTTTACATAAATAACTTCAAAAAGTGGTCTTCTTAAGTGTTTTATTTTTTTATTGAAATAATCGTGTTATTCCACATAGTTATTGCCAGATGAATTCGTAAAATTATTATTCTTCTTTTTACCCCTTTTCTTACCAAATGGTGCATAGGGTACTGCATCGTATCGATGCAATGTTATCTTTATCGTTAATTGTATGAAAGTAATCAATATACAAAATAATAATCATTGTAAGCATATTATTCTCAAAGTAATATTATTTTAAACGTGAATGTAATTTACAACATTTTTAGTATGTCCAAATATGGTATTTTGGTATTTTCTGGCGTTTCTCATGTGTGTGATTATAATCCAGGATTTGGACCTCACATACTAATATAAGAGTTTCTGCTTAATAAAAAGCTTCTCTACATCTCACCAATAGATGTCTCTAGTGGAGTTCTAGTGATTCAAGAACAAGGTTTCTAAATTGGTTCATATATACAGAACTTCCAAGAATTTGAGTAGTGTGGTTGTCAATAATGGGTATTGGTGAATGTTACACGTGTGTAAAGTGATCACTTAAACCAGCCTATGACGGTCGTCAGCCCCGTAAATGCCCAGACTTCCATATTCTTCTTCATCTTTGATGAGATGTCAAAAATAATATGAATGTTATTTATTTACTCATTTATTTATTTATTTATTATTACATTTTACAATATATATTTTATTTTTTCATGAATTTCTCACTAGACAGAGCCACTGGCAAGACTTTCATTTTTAAATTATAATTGATTTTCTTAAATCACAAATATTACAATATTAAAAATAAGATTAAGTTATGTTAACCAATGTCCGTCCGCCTTCGTAGTGTAATGGTCAGCACGCTCGGCTACCGTTCTGGAGGTCCCGGGTTCGATTCCCAGGGGGGGTCAAATAAATAGAAGTGATTTTTTCACTGTAATATTTATTCAATATTACCCTAGACTGGTACCTGAAGCGGAGGGCTGATCACCTTTCCTTCGTGTGTTAACGATCAAGATAACACTATGTTTGTATAATGCAGTGCCCTATGCACCATTGGGGTGCGGATAAGGGATTGAATAACCAAAATAAGTACAGTTTAGCAGAGTGAGAAATTGACAATTATACATCAATAATATGATTTGCTAAATTTATTTATGTGGGGTGACCAACTTTATCATTTATGTTTTAAAATAATTACAAAATGTTTGAAATAAAGGAGAATATTGTAAACACTGAAATTGGTTGTGTTCTGAATCTCTTCGCGAAAGGAAATTTGAAAAGGATCGGAAAATGCAAGCCATTCTTCTCGTCCTGCAAATCCAGTCACGGAATTGTACAAACAAATTAAAAAAAAAAAACATAAAAATTGAGAATTATAAAACAAAACTCCCCAATAAAAGGTTTTAGGTAAAAACAAGGAAAATTTATATAAATGTTGTAGTAAAAATGAACATTTTTACAAAATACTACGCGACTTACAGAAAATATGATTTCTTCTAAGACCGACTCCAGAGAACCAATGTTACTATTTTATATGAGACTCACCCTTTTTTTATAAAAAGAGGTTTATACAAAGCGAAAGGCGAGGTAGATTGTATTATGAAGGTTTGACATTTTTATAAATAATTATGTTAAATGACCTTTCCTTGTTTGCTGGATACGTCCAAACATCATCCAATCAGATATAACATTGCACGGAACTTGCAATTTGTGGAACTGAATGCAATAGTTTGCACTTGCTGAAATATATTTGAGAATGCGAGAACTCGTCGGTTTTCTTATAAATGAAATTGTAGAAAAATGTCCATTGCTGTGATGATTGTCTTAAGCGTGGAACAACACAATAAAGATAAGGAAATTTTGTGTATTTGTGGTATGAAAATGTCACAGATACAATCATATGAAATAATAGAAACATTCGGTTTTTACAGAAATTTGATGATTTTTTCATGAAATGTTTACTTTTAGGAAAATTTACATTTTTTATTTTTTATTCTCTATTTAAATTTACATGTACCTTCATAACAATAAAGCTAATAACAATGTTCAAGCATTCCTATATATTTTAAAAAATTAACAAAATAAAAAAACCGAAATTTTTAAAGAAAGAAGAAATCAAACAAAAAATAATAAACGTATAAAAAAAGAGAAATCACAAGACAAATCAAAATTATCAATTTACATCGTGTTCTATAATCCAAGAGGAATAGCCTAAATCTAGTTGTGCTGAGATAAAACAGATCCACCTCTCTTCGTACGGCGTTCAGCAGACCAATCACACTCTCCACAAGCATTACCAATATATTTTGACAGTTTTATTGTATTGAAGGTATACTTATAGTAATAATAATTTATTAAATAAGCCGATAAATTTTTTCTCTTTCGACGTTTCGACAAATACTATATAGGTCATATATATAGGATGGAAAATGTGTTCTTAATTATTTAAAAATTAACTTCAACTTTTACCCTAAACATGATCAAAGTAAAGGCTATCGAAACGTCGCCGTCCAAGGAGGGTAAATGTAATATGCGTCATTACTGTAAAAATATTTTTACTTATTCAACAGAGGCAGAAAGAAACTACGAATTTTCAATTTTTTTTTTTAGTTTTTTATGTTAAAAGGGTTTAAATCACAGATTCCCAAGCTTATTTGACTCGACGCCTATTTTTCAACGTCAATATTTTTTTACCCGCCTGTTTTTGATCCAAATTACCAACAACCTTTTTATTTCTTCGTGAATTGAAGACCTATACTTTTTATGGTAAAGCTGTGACACTCCCTTTACCACCATGGTTGACTTGACGGTATTATTCTTGACCAAACTGGTAAAGATGATGGTCTTTCTGACCCAAAAGCCTTCATTGACCTTGAAGCGTTCGAGTGACAAGATGAAATACGATGCAGTCCTTTGAGCAAATCGAGGTTAGTTGTTAGTCGCGTAATGGACGAACAAAAAGTTTCTTGTGTGCAGCGTTCGTTAAACGAGACATCACTGTACTGCAAAATTCATTCAAATTAACTAAGAATTTGCCAAATTCCCAAATATTTTTGAAATGTATATATATATATTTGTATATATATATATATATATATATATATATATATATATATATATATATATATATATATATATATATATAATATATAAATATATATATATATATATATAAATATATATATATATATATATATATATATATATATATATATATATATATATATATATATATATATATATATATATAAATATATATATATATATGTATATATATATATATATATATATATATATATATATATATATATATATATATATATATATATATATATATATATATGTATGTATATATATATATATATATATATATATATATATATATATATATATATATATATATAATATTAAGGTGAATATTATATAATGTATATAATATTCACCTTTACATATCCACTATCATAATAAATTATTCCTATTGCAGTAAAATTCACCGAGTCATCATTTGCCATTAGTTCCTTTAGATCCTCGTTTCAGTGAATTCCCACAGCGCAAAGGACACCGAACAATGAATGTTTCTTGAAAGATCTCCTGAGATGGACCTTAAGGGCTATTTGGTTTCCAGTAGGGTGATCCGGTCCTGAACTTCGAGTTCCGGCACTGATTTCTACATACCTCGGGGGGTCTTTTGCCACACTTAACTTAATTAATGATTAATCAAGAATGATAAGTGATCCATGGAATTATCAGCTTACGTGAAAATGCAGCAATAAAACAAAACGAAAAAAATTGAACCAAAAACTATCGCGCCACTTTTCCGCAGGACTAGGCAGAGATAATAGAACGCCACACTAGTCTGTCTTTGGAAACATTCTTCGCCTCTTCAACATTAACACATCTCCTCATACATAATCCGACTCTAGAACTGAAAATTTTCAAGTATTTGAAAAAAAAGATGATGCCATATTTTTGTTGGGTATTCCATTTGCTTCTTTTTCCAAATACATAATTGCTGTTCTTTTCACATTTATTTTTCCCACATGTTCAAACGGTCACATAACATGGTTTTATGTATTTGTTTATTTATTTAACCCTCATGTGCAGAAAATAAATAAGTATATTGGCGGGTTTGTTGCTAAAAAGCAATATCTTCCAAACAACCAAAAAGAGACTAGTGATTAAAAGTTGATCAAAACGTTTGATTCCATACAAATCTGATTGCAATCAGAAAGTAGATAGTACTTGAACATTTAAAAAAATTTTTTTTACAAAAGATGATAATAAGGAGGGCAAAGGAAAAAGGCATGTAAGCATACATTATAATTTTTTTTTAATATCAGTATGCTTCTATCAGCCTTTCATTCGAACATCATATATTGCTCACTCCTTTCAACAATGTCATATATCAAAAAACTTGATTTTTCAGTAGATCGTTTTTGAATTAAAAAATATAATAAAATGTATTAAAAATAAATATCAAGCCACCTATTGAACTTTTTACTACGCAACTAATCTTCTAAGGTAAAATCTGAATGTTTTTTCTCCATTTGAAAAATATTTAGCATATTTAAAAAAAAAAATTACACTTAACTTTTCTTCCAAATGCAAAAACAACGCTTTCTGCCCTGTTGCGGGTAAATATCAAGTTAAAAATATGCCGCTTTTGCTGGGATATAGTACATTTTTTGGGCATTCCGAAAAAATGCACAACTGAAAATTGACGATTTTTTAATATATGGCGTTGTTGAAAGGAGTGAGCGATATCGTTTTAAGGCATATCCGTCTAAATAAACGTATTTTGACTACAATTAGTTTACTTTCATCCTTCTTACTCAATACTTAACTTCGATAACTCAATATTGGTACCAGGTTTAGCTTCCGAAGCTAGGGAAGTTAGGGATTGCTATGCCTGATTTATTTTGAATATAAATATTATATATATATATATATATATATATATATATATATATATATATATATATATATATATATATATATATATATATATATATATATATATATATATATATATGTATATATATATATATATATATATATATATATATATATATATATATATATATATATATATATATATATATATATATATATTTTCAAAATAAGCTAAAAAATTCTGTTTTAACAATTTTAAGCGAACGTTTTTACGTTCATTGTGAAATTCGTTAAATGAGTGAGATTTTCTCCGAGTAATCATTTTGAATACAATTTTGTCACAGGAATGACTGGTCTTTTAAAGGCGTAAAGCTTTTGCCGCAAAATTCTCGCAGCATTTGAAGGACGGATGAATAAACTGTGGATCATGATGATTTCATTAGAGTACGTATTAGGGTGTCTCGCCTCATTGTACAAAAATGCATTTTTTATTTATTTTTATTATCATAGGGATCTTAAAAAATGCATCGAGTCTAAAGCCATATTATTTTTTGACATCTCATCTAAGTTGAAGAAGAATATGGAATATATTATTAGATTAAAACCAATATTTTTAGCTTTTCCACTTTATTTTTATTTGACCAGCGACCGGGTTTCGTCGTTACCGACATCATCAGACTGGTGGGAGGCTATACAAATTGTTATGTTATGTTATATATAACATAACAATTTGTATAGCCTCCCACCAGTCTGATGATGTCAGTAACGACGAAACCCGGTCGCTGGTCAAATAAAAATAAAGTGGAAAAGCTAAAAATATTGGTTTTAATCTAATAATATATTAAAAATGCAATTCCATCACGAAGTGTCAGTGGATAATATAAATCTATTAAGAATATGGAAGTCTGGGCATTTACGGGGATGACGACCGTCATAGGCTGGTTTAAGTGATACTTAATAGTGAATGTTACACACACGTGTAACATTTACCAATTCTACCCATTATTGACAACCACACTACAAAAATTTTTGGAACAGAAGAAATAAATATGGTTCAATTTCGAAACAAAGTGTTTGAATCTCTAGAATTTTACTAGAGACAACTATTGGAAAGATTTTTTTACTAAATACTCAAATTTTCTAATACCGATTAATAATATAAGTGTTTGGACACACTTAAAATCTTGTAAATAATAACAGCTTAAAAAATTATAAGTTGTATAAAAAAAATTGAATGTAGAGTTTTCATGCGTTTCCCAGTTTGTAAAAATAATCTGGAGTTCGGATATCGTAAACATAAAAATAAAAAGGTCTCTGCTTAAAAAGTTTTCTCAAACCAAAATACATGGCTGTCGTGAACTCATATGTACTGTGTCCGGAGATTAATGTTATATCTAAATTTAAAAGTGCACAAAAATGACACACCCTAGTGAATTTCCACAAAACTCCATTTTGTGCATCCAAGTCAAGATTTAATTAAATTTCAAGACGAGTGGAAAAGCTGCACATCACCGTTTGTAGAATAAATATTAAGAAATTTCAGCAAAATGTGAAAGAAGTATAAGAATTGAACGGATTGTGTCATAAATTTTATATTCATATCGCAACACTGATGAAACATTGGTTGAAAAGTTTGTCTTCTTCTTCAATGGTGCACAGGGCACTGCATCACATTGTTCCAGTGTTATCTACATCTTTAACATACAAAAGAATAATGATCAGCCTTCAACTTCAGGTACCAGTCCAGGGTAATATTGAATAAATATAAGAGTAAAAAATCATTTATCTTTATTTGAACCCTCCCCTTTGGGAATCGAGCCCGGGACCTCCAGTAAGGTAGCCGAGCTTGCTGACCATTACACTACCTGGGCGGTCAAAGTTTGTAGGGGATAATACATATATTGGTTTTTTGGATTCTTGCCAAAATTTGTGCCCAAAAATTCTGGCACAAATAATTTTGGCAAGAATCCAAAAACCAATAATGCGAGTCCTCAGAGAGAACCAAGCGGGCTTTCTACCAGGTAGGGCGTGCGCTGACCATATACATAACTTACGATGCCTGTTACAGCAAAGTAACGAATGGAACTGCGCCCTTGCCTGCTGTTTTGTAGACTACGAAAAAGCTTTCGACAGCCCGCATAGGTCTTCTCTTTGGAATATCATAGAAGCATATGGAGTTCCTGTCAAAATTGTGGCCATTATCAGGGCGCTTCACACTAACAGCGAATGCTGCGTTAGAATAGATGATGTGTGCAGTGAACCATTTGAGGTCTCTACTGGGGTGAAGCAAGGCTGTGTACTAGCCCCATTTCTCTTCATCATCATGTTTGACTTCATCCTACGAATGTCAATTCCACCGGATCGAGGAATTGCAGTGAGTCCTGCTCAGAAATTATGCGATTTAGAATATGCGGACGATGCAGTTCTAATAGATACATCGATCGGAGCCCTGCAAGATATAATTGACTCCCTCCAAATAAACTCCGCTCGGTTAGGCCTAAGAGTGAACGCCAAAAAGACCAATGTCATGTGCAACTCAGCCTGTCCGGACCGAGATCAACATCTTACTTGTGAGGGACGAGCGCTCGTTCGAGTCGACACCTTCAGATACCTTGGAACACTCATGGTGGAGGATGGTAGTGTCCAGAAGGAACTGAATGTACGGCTCGGAATGGCAGGAGCTATATTCAATAAAATGCGCAATGTCTGGGACTCACTGCTTTATTCGACAAAAACCAAGTGTCGTCTCTTTAACGCCTGCATCCTAACAGTGTTGCTGTACGGATGTGAGTCGTGGCACCTCACCAAAGCTCAAAGCAAGAAACTAGCAAGTTTTGAAAATAGATGCCTGAGGCGAATACTGGGTATAAAGTGGTATGACTTCGTCAGGAATGACGATGTGAGGAGAAGAACTCAACAGCCCCTCATACTGGAAGTCCTGAAGAGAAGAAGGTGGACATGGTTGGGACATGTCCTTAGAATGCCACCTGAGGGCATCAACCCCTCATGTCTCTTCTTCCAACCCCGAGGATTCCGGCGCCCCGGAAGGCCGCTGACGACCATTCACCGACTATACTCAGCGGAACTTCGAGACGCCGGACTGACCTGGGAGGAAGCCAAGGAGATGGCGCGTGACAGAGTGACTTGGAGACGACTCGTGTTGGCCATATGCTCCACCTAGGGAGCGAACATGGAAAAAGAAGAAGAGAATACATATAAGTCTGCCTCCATAGTGTATTGTTAAGCAGGTTGAGCTACAGTGCTGGATTCCCTGGGTTCAACTCCCAGGGATATAAAAAAAAGTGTTATTTTGAATTATTTTTATTATTTAATATCACCCTGCGCTGATACCTGATGCAAAGGACTGATTGATGGCTTTGCCTTCATGCAATTCACGATCAAGATACTACAATACGTTGCAGTGCCCTATGCACCATTGGGTGTGGATAAGGGTTAGGGAAGAAGAAGAATATGAGTACACGGTTGATCCTGAGAAAATATCCATGAAACCCTTAAATTTTGTGAATACGATCCCATGTGTTATGCAATGTTATGCGCACGTATTATGTGGATATGCACAATATATGAAATACCATATGTAGGTGTGTCAAAAGAATTCAGCTATGCGGAAGGATGTCGTAACATTGTAGAGTTTGTTTATATTATCCTTTGCATATTTTCGCCAGCTCAGTTTACGATTTTAAAATTGCGTACTATTCACAGAAGTGTTTATGTTGAACACAACACACAACAAAGTAGGATATTATTATTTTACGTGATATAAGGTTAAAACACTTTTACCATGTAATGAAAATATAATAAATTATTTACCCACAGGATAATATTTTTTATTCATCCCCCTAATCGTTTGGGAGTTAGTAATCATAAACCCCATGTAATTTTTTTTAACAAAGCCACATAATATTATAATTAGGAATCGAAACAGGCAGGTAAACGAAGCGTCTTTGAGAAAGTATTTAACGAAAATAGCTTTATATAAATTATCACAAATTATTATTATTTCTAATCCAACCGGTTTAAGTAAAAACGAGATAAAAGCGAGATTGAAATTTATGACCACTATTTCATGGTAAAAACCAGTATTTCTTAAAATATTTTGTAACACGTGTTTCAATTCATTCCCCATCACTTTTAATCACCGAATGTAGGGCTTAGTAAATGTTTTAGCATTGTGTTCTTTAGACGTTAAAGGATAGTAGAAAATAGAGTTAACATCAGCCATTTAAAAGATTACAATTATATATACACAGCAACAACGTAGAAATCATAAAAAATATTTATATTTGTTATAGAAAAAAGTCACAAACAGCCAAATTTGAAATAATAGTAATTTATAAAAATATAAATGATAATTAGCCCATAAATAACGATACGAAAATGACCAATGCCATTTTCTTATTGTCCTTGTTTTCACTTATAAATAATATCATAATAAAAAATTAATCATTCTTTTACCCCTAGGACACAGCATTAAAATTTATACCAAGCTTCGTATACGGTGTTTGAAAACTATGCAGCATGCATTAAAACATGTAAAAAGAAGATTTAAGATAAAATGGTATTTACCAAGTGAAGTCTAAATTAAAAATAATTCTTTCTTAAATTTCAATTTCGCGTTTATATCTGAAATTTTTTAAAAACATTTTTCTATTTTCGCAACCCTTGGCATAAAACGATGTGATGGTCAGTTAGTAAGTCTGTGACTCCAAATCAGAGGTCGAATGATATAAATTTCATTTTGCATTGTCGATAATTTTTCATAGTTTTAGCTATAAAAATTAAACACATTGTATTTCAATTTTTACATATCAAAGTAGATGAATAGAAATACAGAAGCCTATTACAAGTCATAAGTCCTATAAATGTGAGAGGGGGAATTTATAGGGCTTATGACTTGTGATAGGCTGGTTAACTAATCACTTTGCACACGTGTAACATTCACCATGCTACCCATGATTGACAACCACATTACTAAATTATTTGGAATTCAAACTTCTATATATATTATAAGTATTAAGACGCTTCTGTGTGAGTTCACTCGTGCCATCTTAGGTTAGTTTGAGAAAAATAGTATAATTCAATCCCTTGTTTAATTTTGGACACATTACCGAAATGTTTTAAATGGTATTCAACCAACTGTCTGCAGTAACAATAAATATAGATACCATTTCTTGATTGTTTTCCGCAGATACTTTGTGGCACATTTTATAAACTTTATAAAATTGAATAACTTAGTTTAACCACTTTTTCACTAAAACAATTCAACCTACCGGTTTCGACAAGAACCTTATTATCATCAGGGCTTATTTTAATTGAAAAACATTAAAATACTATCACCAAAAACTTCCACACACTCCGTAAAAATCCTAAATGTAAATTAAAATTAAAATTGAAATTTACATTTAGTAAATGTAAATTTGATAAAATTCAGTGGAAGTTTTTAGCGAGAGAATTTTAAATGTTTTTGAATTAAAATAAACCCTGATGATGACAAGGTTCTTGTCGAAACCGGTAGGTTAAATTGATTTAATAAAAAAGTGGTGAAAACTAAGTTATTTAATTTTATAAAGTTAATAAAGATACTGTTTACCTAATAGGAATATTCTGGTAAACATTATACTGTTCCCAAATGGTAATTGGCATAGTATGATAATGAGTCTCTAATAAGTACAAGTTGGCAAGTTACATACTTAGTTAGAGCTTAACACTTGAGAGAACTCTGCCAATGCAAATTTGATTATCTTCATTATGCTTTTTCCATCTTTATTCGTTCACAATTCTTGGATGGGAGTCGTTGGTTCGAAAATTGGATTGATTGGATTACCTTACTCATTTTTAAAATAATTTTCAACTTTAAGTAGGAAATTTGTTAAAATATTTAAGTAGGAAAAGAAATACAGTGAAACCCCCTTCAACGTTGAAATAGGTACCGCATTATCGCAGAAAATGTTATAAGCGGTTAATTCGAAAAAATGTATGTTTCTTTATAAAATAAAACAATTTTGTTTTAACCAATTTTAATTGGAACACTTTTTCCAACTAGCTTTGATTCCAATCATTAAATATGGTGTATGGAGTACTTTTTTGGTATCCTTATGATAGAGGGAGGGGTAATTAACTATAATCTAACTATGAGTAATTTAATGTTTTAGAATTAGTACATAAACCCTGATGATGACAAGGTTCTTGTCGTAACCGGTTGGAAAAAGTGTAAAAAAAAGTGGTTAAAACAAATCTGTTTTATTTATTTATATTTCTTTTATAAAGTTTATAAAATGTGCCACAAAGTATCTGTGAAAAACATTAAAAAAATTGTATGTTTCTATTTTAACCAGCGAAATATACTGAAATGATTCATTTAAGATTAAAATATAATTTAAAAACATTAATCCCTATAACTTTCCCATCGATAAACGCGGTACCTATTTCAACGTTATAGGGGGGTTAACTGTATCAATTTCTAGTGATACAATCTACACCAGGGGTGAGGAGTTTTTTGGTTTATATCTACAGGCTACATTAATTTAATGGATTCAATTCTAAGATGAATGTGTGGAAAAACGCTGTACGACAAAATAATAAGTGCTAACTAACTAACTAACTAACACGCCGCTTCTCCACAGGGGTAGGCAGAGAGAATCGAACGCCACACCACTCTGTTTTTGCAAACGTTCTTCGCTTCTTCTACATTCATGCATCTCCTCATACATATCCGACGATTATTACGATGGATGTTCTTAAGGGATGTAAAAGTAGAAAAAGATATTGAAAGAATCGTGGATGCAGGGAATAGAAAAATCGATGTATAGTATACATAATTTAAAATGTTATATTTATGACATCTCAATATAGATATAGAAGAATATGGAAGTCTGAGCATTTACATGGCTTACGACCGTCACAGGGTTGGTAAAGTGATCACTTTACACACGTGTAACATTCACCAATTCTACCTATGATTGACAACCACACTATTTTTTTTTCTAGATATATTAATGAATCTCGAGAAACAGTTCGTGCGAGTTCACAACAGTCATATATGCTGGAATGAGGAAAGCTTTCATTGGAGCAGATACTTTTTTTTTTGTGAGAGATACACTAAAAATGTTGTTAGTAAAAATGATTGTTTGCAAAGACAGATTGGTGTGACGTTCTATTCTCTCAACCTACCCCTATAAAAAATAGTCTGATGGTTAGTTAGTTATCAACTTGTATTTGTTAACGTGAAAATTTAATTATTCTAATTCCTGGAGTTTTTTTGCTTAGTTTTTTTATTTACGGTGAATGTAAACAGCTTTTCTACGTCTCAAACTAACGCGAGTCTACTTTAGTTGATTAGAAGATATTGATTCATAGTAATAAGACCTCAAATGTACATATATACATTTATATAGTGTTACAAGTTTAAAAGATAAATACATAGTACATAAATTGGATTGAGAAGTCGTTTAAGTAGGATATTAGAAATTGGATTTGAGTCGATTGACGATGTGCAAATATTTAAACTTTTAGCAAGATATAGTCCTTGTCAAACGATCCTCATCTCCTAAGACAGGGATGGCAAACATTTTTGAGCCTGATTGCCAAAAATGATTTCATTGCAATACAATAATTTGTCGCGTGCCAAATGCCATGGAAATAAAAATGCAATAAATATTTGTGTAATTTCAGATTTTTAATATAAACAAAGTGTTAATTTCTTCAATGTTTTTCGCAACTACTTTTTATTGGTACACTTTATCCAACCGGTTTCGACAAGAACCTTGTCATCATCAGAGTTTATGTACTAATTGTAAAACATTGAAATACTCATGGTTAGGTTATAGTTAATTAGTATTAATTCATCGATAAAAAATAATTAGGTATTTATTAATGGCAAAAAAATACTTTATTTTAAGTGAGATTTTTGTAGTTGGATGCAAGATGCCATTTTATATATGGTGTTCATAGCTGGTAACTTTTAATAGAATACAAACCGTAATAATTTCAAATGTAAGTCTACTTCTTATGTCTGATTTTATAAAGCTCAATGAAGAAAATAATGATTCACAGGAATAGGAAAAAGGACGTATTAAATTATTTTCGGGATATATTAAAACGATGCGATCTATTTATGCATGTATGTCATCATATCCTTCATTTCCATCACTATTGGAGAAACTATTGACGAACGAAGAAAATTCACATGGCTATTTAAATATGTTTTGATTTTTTTTAACTGTTTGAAAAACTTTTTTCAATTTTATGTAAAATCACTTTTTTTTTTTTCTTTTCATTTGCATGCCATGCAAAATTGTCTTGCATGCCACCTATAGCACGCGTGACATAGGTTCACTATCCCTGACCTAGGAAGTGTCTTTCAAGAGTATCAGGATACAAAAACTTATTTGCTCTTGCCAGGAAAATACTGAAACTACTTTCGATGAGCCTGCTTCGAATACGAATGGTAGATTCCAAATCAAAACCGCAAAACACCCAGACGGATGAAAAAACGACCCTTTCCTGTATTTTCATGTCTGTAATATTGACATTCGAAACGGAAAAAAAGATTTTTTCATTATGGGAAGACGTTCTATTGGGGAAGAAACAATGGACTGAGAGAGAGGACAGACGTGCCCTCAAGGTATTCCTCATAAACTCAAATTAAACTAGGTTATATAGAAAACAAATCACAACTGTGACAGGAATAGTCCTTTATTGCAAAAAATATGAAATTTGAACAAAAAACTTTTATAACTTGTTTAATTTGCAACATTTGGTTGTGTCCGAATACTTATTATAAAAAATACATATAACAAAAAATTATATACAAAAAATTATTTTATATACATATGTTATTGTTTTATGTAATTGTATCCTTAAATTCTATGTAAGTTTCCATAAAATGTGTTACTTGTAATTTGTGTGCTTTGCTGGCAGGTGCTATCTTGTATTATGTGAAAGTACTTCTTTAATATTTTGTAAGGATTTTTAGAGCAAATGTGACGCCTACTTTCAAAATCCGAAAGATCCTATTTTATAAGATTTTAAAATAAATACTCTATCGGAATGCCAATTGTGGGTTTTGATGTTAAAAATATTTATATATTTGAAACCCCTGTTAAAAATACTTAAAAACCGCGTTGTATCTCAAATTCCAATATATTCGTGGAACTTGGCTTCTGACCCATATCGGCCAATCAGAGAGCGGGGATAGGTCAAAAATTGAGATGACGTCATTATCGGTTTGTGTCTAGTGTTTTTTTTTAAATACTTAATAATTTTCTAAAAAAAATGGGAAATTTCTCAATTTTATAATATTTTATCCAAAGATAAACAAATCTTTCAAACATAAATGTTACCGGGAGAATTTTGCATTTTTTGTAAAATCGACTTACATGGATCTGGCGGATTTTGAAAGTAGGTGACATATATGGTTGTTTGACTGCTATAAGATGTAATTTGTTAAATATTACCTCTGTGGGAGAGTATTTAAGTTCTTTAAGTTTTATTTTCAGTATTGATTTTTGGGCTACAGTAACACTCTTTAATAATGTATCACTTGTACCACTCCAAGCAAAAATCCCACACTGTAGTATAAACTAAAATAAAGCGTAAACGAACTACTGGTAGATAAACAAAAAAGAGTTGAAGAATCCATCTCGAATCTTCAAGTATTATTTTCATTAATGATCTTTTGGCTGCAATAACACTGTTTAATGAAGCATTACTCGTAACACCCCAATCAATAATCCCATACTGTAGAATAGGCTAACATAAAGCGTAAATGAACAAATGCAAAAAGAGTTCAGAAGAAAAAGAAGGCAAATTAACTCTTAAACAAAAAACGTTGAACGAGAACCAAAAAATTCTAAAGGGTTTAAAATATTCTTTTAACTAACTCTTCCTTCGCATGAAAATGCCCAGCTTCGAATTTCTTCGAGGGTTTATCGAATAAGATAAAAGCCAGTAAATAAGAGTTCAAGATGTTATGTTAATTATTCCCCAAACATTCGTGTTTTGTTGCTGTGTACTACTCAAAATAATGGCCACATAAAGAGTCTGTTTAACATTGGATTAGTTTATCTCCTTGTTAATGGTTTTTTGGAAGAGCTCCAGAAATCTAGAGATATGAGAAACAAAACTTTCGCAATATTTCGAGTGTGTCCCATTGTTCACAAATCTAGGTTTTGCCCACATAAAACTTTTTATATACATTTCTCAAAATAAAGTATAATCTCAACATTGTCTTTGTTGATAAATAAACTTAAAAAATATTTTTTCTGAGTGGACAAAACCCAGATCAGTGAATATTTTCAAAGCGTCTTCGAGTATGTAAAATGGCGCCAAGAACTAGCGTATGGATGAAGGCGCCAATTGATGTTTGTGTGTATATATATATATATATATATATATATATATATATATATATATATATATATATATATATATTTATATATATATATAACTATATATATATATATATATATATATATATATATATATATATATATATATTTATTTATATATATATATATATATATATATATATATATATATATATATATATATATATGTATATATATATATATATATATATATATAAATATATATTTTTTTAATTTTTAATTTTAATTTTATTTTTATATATCTATATCCGATAACGAAATTTTGTACATATGTTGGATGCGCATCTGGGAAGGTTTTTGTATCATTAAAACCATTCCGCAATTCGATCTGACGCTATATTGAGGTAAAAAATAAATCCTGAGTCGAAGCATCCTTAGAATCTACTAAGATTTCTATAAATCTACTTAGAATCCAGTACTGAGTTGGATACGCAATTTTAAAAGTAAACAACCGCTCATATTATTTATATTAAACAATCATATTATTTTTCATCCATGTTGATACATCAAGTTCTTTTTGGTTGATTAAAATAAAATCGCCCATTCGCTACAAACAAAAAAGGTTATGTTCGTTTTGCCATCAAACTACTCATTTGTACAAAATCTCAATTTCGACCAAAATAGCACATGCTGCGTTCATACTTCCCGAGCTTAAATATTCAAGACAATTTACGAACGAGTAATTTACACAATCATCTTCACCATTGTTTTATTTGTGTAAGAGTATAAAAGTGGATGGAAGAGTGCGACTATGTAGTGGCTTGAACTCCAGAAAATAAACTATAAAGTTTATGGTACCAGGTGTTCCAGAAAAACATACACCTTTTAGTAGGATTACAAAGCTTGTTGTTCTCCGATGCGTGGTTTCATAATTGAATACAAGCATCGCTGTTTCATTACGAGAGGTTTTCTGAATTTTGAGCTTTCTTGCACCAACCAAAAACCCCTTCCCACGGGGATGGAACATCGAAATCTAGCCTTTTTTAAATTTAGCTTAGTGCGTTTACAAACTTTGAACTTGGAGTTGAAATATTTTATGTATGTGAGTGAATACGAGTACAAATGTTCTTTTGTTTTATACCTTAAATCTCTTAAATATACTCAAGGGTTAATTTGAAAATTTAAAATTGTGTTGAATTTGAATAAGCGCGTGATTTTATATGTATATCGGAAAAATAGCTTTTATGACCTCAATAGCAATAGCAAAAGCAAATAGCATACGTAATTACAAATAATGCTCATGGCAGAGAGCGTGTTTCTTGATAGCTGCTTTCACATAGCATGTTAAATGGCACCATGGCGTAATTGGGTAGATGCTGGATTGCGAAATCGGCTTCCCGCCAGTTGCAAAACTAAATTCAAGAAAGATTTACTTTCATTTGGTTTGGTTGTTTGTGGTGTATTTTTCATTTACCATATTCTTCTTTTAGACCCCGTTGTAGACAAAGGTCTAAAAGTAGAAGCGCGGATAGTTGCTTACAAAAACAATGTCTCGATTGCTTTGGTTTTTCATAGATATTTCATATTTTCATTTCATCACCACCAAATTTATGAAATTAAATGTATTAGGTATGTGTGTTTTCTTTTTTTTTCTTATCTATTTCACCATTACGATCCTGGTCAACAAAAAGCCTGCAGCAACTAGAATTCTCAGAAATGAAAACACTGTTAATTTAATAATGATTTTGATTAAGACATTTTATATAAAGATGTTCTTTTTAATCAGAAAAGTTGTTATAAAGTATATTATATTGAGAATCTCGAGTTTGATACTGCCTTAGGAAAAATGTCCTAATTTTGCTAACGAGACAATTCTTTCAATGCGTAAATAGTATTCCAATGTTTGAGTTATAAGAACAAAAGAGGACATTTTAGTAACCATTATTAGCAATCGTAAAGGCTCCTGTATAACCTAAAGGTTATGTTTCATCCAATTAAAATCCACCGGTTCGATGGTTCAAAAACACAAACCAAAAACAACACAAAATACATTTATTTATTTGTCGTTTTTGAGTTGTGACGGTCAAACACATTTGGTAGATAATTTCATCATGCTTTGTTTATTAATTCCAAAATTTGAGGTGAAATGTGCAGTCTTCTGAGGCTCACGTGACAAAATATTATATTACATACAAAAAAATATTAAATAAAATTATTGAATGTAATAACGTGAAATGAGATTCTATGTAGTATTATCAACGAAAGAGGTTTAAAAAATGTTTATAAATGAATTATTTCGTTATTTTATATTAAATAAGATACGTAGATTACTTTCAAATCCTTCACAATCGATAATTAAAAATAATGGTTTATGATATATATTGTATTTGAATATGATTTTGAGAAAGAAAAATAATATCACTGGACCAAAAGTCATAAAATTTATAGAAAAATATGTGTAAAAAATAATAATATTAGGAAAAAAAACACAGGACTACAATTTACGTATGGATATGATATTTAAATATTTTTTGTATTAAAAAAAATCTATTTAGGCACGTGTTTTGATGTATTCAAGATCATCATAACACTATATGGTGTTAAATAATGACATTAAATGCATCGAAATATGTGTCACAATTTTTTAAAGTATTTATATATATACTGGTTAATGCCAAATTTTACGAAGCAGTGGTTAATAGTGATAAATATCAAGTAAAAGTTGTACAAAAAATGGATAGATTTACTCGTACCACAAAGTGACTGCCAAATCAATTGATGTTTAATTTGGTCTCTTGCTTTCATAAATGTCACTGCAATTAAAAATAACTAGACAGTTTTTGTTTGAAAAATCCAGTATTGTAAGGGTACGGTATGGTTTTATGGAAAATTTAACAAAAAGGGTCAGACAATGGCTTAGCGATTGAAAATTTTATACCGAGAAGAATACCACTCCAAATCAATTGAACCCGAACAATTATTATATTTAATGTTATTTTTTGCTTCGCAAAGAGGGCGTATTTGAGATTAAATACATCACTTGAAATTCCAGAAATTAATCTGATGCACAAGTGTATAAAATGCAATCATATGCAAGTGTGTTAAATAAACACAAGTTCACGACATTTTGAGTGCGTCCTAAATCTTGTTCACTACCTAAGTATTTGGACGCAATCAAAATGTTTTAATTAAAATAACTTGTCAAAGTATTGGCGTCTTTAAAACTAAAAATCTGCTATTCGGGCATTTTCCAGTATGCAAAATAATCTGCATTCGAATCTTGCATACAATTAAAAGATAAATATATATATATAAATATATATATATATATATATATATATATATATATATATATATATATATATATATATATATATATATATATATATATATATATAAACATATATATATATATATATATACATATATATATATATATATATATATATATATATATATATATATATATATATATATACATATATATATATATATATATGTATATATATATTTATAAATATATATATATATATATATATATATATATATATATATATATATATATATATATATATATATATATATATATATATATATATATATGTATATATATATATATATATATATATATATATATATTGTTTCTTTGTTTATTTATTTATTTATTTATTTATATACACACACATAATGTTGAAAGCTAAGCAAATTTTTTTTAGTCTTCTTAAATTATTTAAAAATAATAAACTAATAATTATAAAATAAATATTCAAATTCCTTTTACACATATATTTAATAAAGGTATTTTAAGTATTAAGTAAAACAAAAAGGGGTGTGTTTTATTTATTAAATTTACAATAGTATGACCGGTGACTGTACTACTCAATACCACAAGTAACTACAAAGGTTCTAAAAATGAAATATTGCGAAAAGTCGTTTTTACGATGCCATTCCTACCGAAAAACTTCTGCAATCGTTCTAGGTTGAGTAATTGTTTTTCATATATAAGATAAAGTTTTTGAAACATTTATGTAATGTGCATACAATGCACTCGAACACTTTGAGAACTGGAGAAATATACTCACTCAGTACGAAGTTCTTTAAAAGTAAGAAGTGCTATTAATGTAAAGTACGGTTTTATACATTCATTAAAAAAACATGGTCATGTTTAAAAAAAAAAGTTAAATTCTACTCAGAGCTCGAGTTAATAATTCTGGTGAATGTTCATTTTATTATTCTTAAAGTTGAGATGGAAAAAAATATGTGTTGAAAATGTGTGACTCATGAATTTTAAGTTTTTTTATTGATGACTTTTAAGTATTTGAAATATTTGATCATACCGAATTTTTATCGTTCTTCTTCTGCTCTTATTATTAACTACAATTGCCTCACACATTTATTTTACTATCCTTTCCTAACTCGTTTGTTTCACCTGTCCAAGCATCTCAACAAAAATTTCTTAATTTTATAGAAAATGCTTATCTCAGCCTTGCACTCATCCATTATATCACCATTTAAACATATTTCATACATCGTTTTACAGCACATTCTTCTTTGAGATACATTTATCCTTGTTTTGATGATGATTCCTTTAAAAAATCAATTATGAATTGGAACTATCAGGATTTAAAATGAATTAAATTTTCAAACAAATTCTAAATAAATAAATTAAAAAAAAATCTTTGCTCTTAATTAAAAAAAAAAAGCACAACAATATTGCCTTTAAATGAATGCGTAGGAAAAAAAGCCATCTCTATTCACCCCAGAGCGACGACCACTCTAATTTGGAGCAGTTATACGTTTTTAATATAACTAGACTGGTCCTAATTAGCCGTTGGACAAATTAGTCCCTAAACGGAAAATCACAAGAAAACGCAAGAATCCTCCTGCCATTACAAGGATATCGACTGTAATGGAATTTGAATTAAGTGGTTTTGGGGGATTCGTAGTGTTAGTTCGTGGTTAATGATAATTGCCTTTTAGCTTAATTTTTGAGGTTGTAATTGGTGTAACACTCTCCTTATTATTCACCGTTGACTTTGTGTAATACTACTTAATTTTTAAAGTGGTATTTTTTTTTTTTTTTTTTTTAGATGGGAATTGCATTTATTATTTACCTTGCTTATTATGTACAAGGTTTATAGATCATTTAGTGGATTTTTGTTTCTTCTAGCTAATTAAATATGTTTTTATTTGAATCTGTGTTGGGAACAGGAGGGATCATCTAGTGTGGGTCAAATAGGAACTTCTCTGCATTTGCTCATTGCTGGGAGGAAACCACGTAAAACTCCTCAGGAGAAGGCGGACTGTTGACTGTCATCAGCAGACCTTCCATTCCACTAGAAGAGGGTTCGGCATTTTGTGTCCTACTTTGGTTTATGTTACCAATGTCCTTCACTATTTTTATCATGTATGATACTACCTCTTGTGACAATTCCTTATGAACTATCACGGATTCGATGTTGGATAGATCCTCACCCAGGCTCCTGCAACGCGCCTCCAGCTGTTGTCTTTCAAAGCTGAAAAGGGGGCAAAGCATCAACAGGTGAGGGACATCTTGAGGTGTCTCATCATCACACGTACAGCTGTCGATCTCGGAGATCTTGAAACGATGTAGGTAGCTCATGAACCCACCGTGACCCGTAAGGATTTGAGTGAGCTCAAAGCCAGGTTTCTGCAGTCTCCTGAAATCAAAGGCATGGAAAATGGTTGGTAAGAACATTTTGGTTACCTTTCCGGTGGTTTCGTTCAAATAACGATCGTTCCAGAGTTGGAGGGTCCTGCTTCTAATTTTCCTTTTGGCAAAACTTAGCGGGAAGTTGGCATAGTCAGGGGCAGTCTTCTTGAGTGTTGCCTCCCGGGCCTTTTCATCCGCCTTTTCGTTCCCTAGGATACCGCAGTGACCCCTTATCCAGCCGATATACACATTCTGGTGTCTGCATCTTAACTTTTGAATATCTGTTCTGATGTCCATGACAATAGGGTTGATCGAATTTCGGTCCGCTATTGCGTGGACGCCAGATTTACAGTCTGTCAGGATCGTTATCTGCTTCCATCTGTTGGGGGGTTTTTTCAAAACATAAAACAAGGCTTCTTTGATCGCATAAAGTTCCGCCTGGAACACAGAACAGAAGTCGTCGAGTTTCAACTTCCTCGAAGGCAGCTCTCTCACGCCATCGAAGGGTACAAAAGCTGCACCTACTTTGCCGTTCAAGAGACTACCATCGGTGAAGATCCTCAACTCTTCCTGCAATGTCCCAGGTAGAGTCTGGTCATCGTACCCGTGATCTATGGAAAGTCGTTCAGCTGGATGAGGGAGGGAGAAGTAGTCTCCGACTCCCTGGTAGAATCTGTCTTCCGGCAGGTCCTGCAAGATAAGGCTTTTCTTGACTGCGTATGCCTCAGCAAGCTCCCTAATCCTCAGATCGAGTGGCATAAATCCACTTAAAACCTGAGCTGAAACAAGGGAGATTGTCCTGTATCCTTTGCATGACCTGATAGCAATATGTCTTTGCATGGAGTCCAGTTTCTTTCTGATGACTTTCTTGCGAACCGCTTCCACCCACACGCTTGAGGCATATGTTATCAGAGGTTCTACAGCGCCTATATATATTTGCTGCATAACTTCCGGTGACGCTCCCCATGTCGGTTTGGTGGCTCTCAAGAGTTTGTTCGTGATGCCAGCTGCTTTTTTGCAAACGTTGTCAACGTGTTTAGACCAATTTAGGTTGCGGTCTATGGTGAGGCCCAAAACCTTGAAATGGTCTACGAATTGCAACCGGATTCCGTTCATGTATATTTCCGGCTGGCGGTCCTTTCGTCTGGTAATAAACATCGCGTTCGTTTTATCTTCTGCAAAATGGAGTTTGGCCTTAATTCCCCATGTAGTGATGGTTTTCAGGGCGTTATCCGTCATTATCTCGAGATCCGTCGTGCTGTCGGCCACAGCCGTCAAGAGAAGGTCGTCCGCGAATGCCCTCAGTTCTACCCCCTGGCCCAAGTCTTTCTGGAGTACATCATCCAAGATGTAGTTCCAGAAGCTCGGTCCGCAGGAAGATCCCTGAACGCATCCTTTGGTCGTGACCTTCTCGAGAGTTGCATCAAAATGTGACAACACGACTTTCCTCTGTTGATGATAACTTTTCACCAGCAAGAACAAGTTCCTAGGACACTTTTTACTGCTAAGTTGGCACATTAAAAATGGCCACCAGGCATTATCGAAAGCTCCCCGTATGTCAAGCGAAATCGCGACGATCATTTTCTTGTCTTGCAGTGCCGTCCTGATTACCTTGACTGAGGCATTGAGAGCATCCTCTGTCGATTTTTGGGGTGTGAATCCATATTGTTTCGGACTTAACTTACCGTTACGATGAAAATGCCAGTTAATCCGATTGATCATCATCTTTTCGAGTACTTTTCCAAACACCGAAATGAGTCCGATCGGTCTGTAGGACTTAATATCTTGAAGGTCGTCCTTACCTGGTTTGGGTATGACTATGATCCTCGCTGTTTTCCATGGAATCGGGAAGTGGTTCAGTCTGAGACATGCGTTGTACATACCTAATACTAATGACCTGTCTGCGTTGAAGAAGTGAAGGCAGATGTCCGCGGTGAAGTGATCTTCGCCGGGCGCCTTCTCCGGATTGATGTTCAATAATGTGTCCTCAATCTCCTCCACCGTAAATAACGGGTCGTTTTCTGTATAAGGTATAACTTCTGCAAACCGCCTGATTTTGATTTGTTCACGTGTTTCTGACTGTGTGTTGTCGTCCGGAAAAAATATCTCTAAGAGTCGCTGAGCACTTTCCGCAGCCGAAGCTAAGTACTGGCTGCCATCTTTTAGCGTCGCTAATGGAGTGGTCCGGTTTCGGTTGACCAGCACTCTGTGAATTGCAGACCAGGCGGTTTCTCTGTTTTGCGACGCGCAATAAATTTTCCATGACTCTGTTTTGGCTTTTTCGATAGCTATTTTGTAGGCATGTTTAGCCTCGAGATACTCTGGGAGCGTTTTCGTCTCTCTACGGAGTCTTCCCGAGTTCTGAAGCCTGTGCCTACATTTAGTAGCTTCTTTTTTGAGCTTGTCGAGTTCAGCGTTCCACCATGGACAAGGTTTCCTTGAAGAGGGTTTCCTGATCGGTATACTAGCTTTACACGACTCGCTTACAATTCGCATAATTGTTTTAATGTTCTTCTCTAATTCAAGTGAGTTGCTTAATTCAAAGAAGGACTTTTCCGTTATATTTTTAACCCTTAATTTACTTTGGATTCTGTTTGAAAATTTGTCCCAGTTGGCTTTTTTTGTATTGTAGATTGCTGTCTTGTTTTCCGTGGGGTTTTGTATATTTGAAGAAATTTCAAAGTGGTATTACACAAAACGAACGATGAATGATAAGGAGAGTGTTATATTATCATGCCATAAAGTTAACCATGCGTTTAATATACAATATATGTAATTGATTTCAAACCATAAAATAATTCACTTTATCACTTTTAAGGAGAAATGTATTTACTTTTCTCCTCCGTATTATAATGGTAAGCGCGATTGGATTCATTGCTAGAGGGCCTGGTTCGATTTCTTGGAGAGGATAGTCAAAACAAATATATTTATTCAATATTACCCTAGACTGACCTACTACCTGAAGCGCTAAATTGATCACCTTACCTTCATGTACGTGACAATCAAGATATCATTCCGTCGATACGACGCAGTGCCCTACTCATCATTGGGTGCGGAAAGGGTAAGAAGTATAAAGAATATCGAAATCCGTAACGCGCAATAGACCACGTTTTCTACAAATGACAGTTAATTTGCGACTTATGTGTTATAAACAATATAAGGTAGGTAACTAAATAAAAAATAAGCAGAGTCAGAGATAAGTTTAGGAAATCTTACAGAAACAAATTATAAATATATTTATATATATATATATATATATATATATATATATATATAAATATATATATATATATATATATATATATATATATATATATATATATATATATATATATATATAATATATATATATATATATATATATATATATATATATATATATAACGTGGTAATATTTTCCTTTTGAAAATTAAGTGTAAATAATATGTAAAGTGGGTGTATAATAATAAAATAAACAATGTGTTGCTTTGTAATTAAAGTTTATTCTTAATTTATCTTTATAATAATTTTTATATCTATCTATCTATCTATCTATCTATCTGATTCTGACAGTTAATAATATTATCGGAAGTCTTTTGTTTTATTCTGAGCGACGCATGCGGCATCTGGTGGTAGAACTGTTTTATGTAGGTACTTTTTGTAAGTACTTAATAAAATGTATAGGTAGGTACCTAGTTATTTTATTACATCTCCCCCCTTGGGGATGAAAATTCATAGTAAAATTTTCACTCGTCCTCCGGATCATCTTCTTGTAGTGAAGGGACTGGTATAAGTTTAGTGATATGATAAAGTTTTTTTTTTTTTTTTTTTTCCTCCTATCTTTTTTCCTTCTTTTTTTTTCTTTCTTTTTTTCTTTCTTGTTTTTTTTCTTTCTTAATTTTTTTTTCTTTTTTTCCGTTCTTTTTTTTTCTTTCTTTTTTTTGTATTTTTTTTTTCTTCTTGACCCTTTTAAAGTAGACACAGTTTTTCTCAATCCATTTGTTTTTTTCTTTTGAATTCCTTCATTTTTATTCAGATCTCTTAAAGTATCTTCTAATATAACCAAATGTACAACTTTTAATTGTTCATCTGCATTTTTATTCGATTCTAAAACTGGGTTCCGGCTTAGACAATCTACTTCTAAATTTTTCTTTCCTGGAGTATATTTTATTTCATCTTTCGTAGAAGTTTTTTCTACTTTATTTTTATTTTCATTTTTCAAGCACTGTTTCTGTGTTATTTGTATGTCTTCATTTTTATTCTGATCTTTTAAAATATCTTCTAATTTAACCAAATTTACAACTTTTAATTGTTCATCTGCATTTTCATTCGATTTTAATACTGGATTCCTGCTTAGACAATCTACTTCTAAATTCTTCTTTCCTGGAGTATATTTTATTTTATCTTTCGTAGAAGTTTTTTCTACTTTATTTTTATTTTCATTTTTCAAGCACTGTTTCTGTGTTATTTGTATGTCTTCATTTTTATTCTGATCTTTTAAAATATCTTCTAATTTAACCAAATTTACAACTTTTAATTGTTCATTTGCATTTTCCTTCGATTCTATTACTGGATTCCTGCTCATACAATCTGCTTCGAAATTCTTCTTTTCTGGAGTATATTTTATTTTATATTTTGTAGAAATTTTTTCCACATTATTTTTATTTTCATTCTTCAAGCACTGTTTCTGTGTAATTTGTAAATCTTCATTTTTATTATTAATCTTATCATCCTCCTTTGTTTTAAACCAGCACGTTGCTTCAGAGTGATATCGAGTTCCCTTATTTAAATTTTCACAAATCTTACATGGACTTTTATCTTTAATTTTATCACTAGTTCTTAGATTTCCACGTCTTCTTTGTTTATCTTCTAATCGTTTTCTTTGATCATCTTCTAATTTTTCTCTCTCACTCCGAACATATTGTAGTAATTGTTTTAATACATCTAATGTTTCATAATCCATTTCCAATTAACAAAATTGTCGTTTTATAACGTGGTAATATTTTCCTTTTGAAAATTAAGTGTAAATAATATGTAAAGTGGGTGTATAATAATAAAATAAACAATGTGTTGCTTTGTAATTAAAGTTTATTCTTAATTTATCTTTATAATAATTTTTATATCTATCTATCTATCTATCTATCTATCTATCTGATTCTGACAGTTAATAATATTATCGGAAGTCTTTTGTTTTATTCTGAGCGACGCATGCGGCATCTGGTGGTAGAACTGTTTTATGTAGGTACTTTTTGTAAGTACTTAATAAAATGTATAGGTAGGTACCTAGTTATTTTATTACAAAAGTTAACCATGCGTTTAATATACAATATATGTAATTGATTTCAAACCATAAAATAATTCACTTTATCACTTTTAAGGAGAAATGTATTTACTTTTCTCCTCCGTATTATAATGGTAAGCGCGATTGGATTCATTGCTAGAGGGCCTGGTTCAATTTCCCGGAGAGGATAGTCAAAACAAACATATCTATTCAATATTACCCTAGACTGACCTACTACCTAAAGCACAAAATCGGTCACCTTACCTTTCTGAACGTGACAATCAATATATCATTCCGTCAATACGACGCAGTGCCCTACGCATCATTGGGTGCGGAAAGGGTAAGAAGTATAAAGAATATCGAAATCAGTAAAGCACAATAGAAGTTTTCTACAAATGAGAGTTGATTTGCGACTTATGTGTTACATACAATATAAGGTAGCTAACTAAATAAAAAATAAACAGAGTCAGAGACATGCTTAGGAAATCTTACAGAAACAAATTATATATATATATATATATATATATATATATATATATATATATATATATATATATATATATATATATATATATATATATATATATATATATATATATATATATATATATATATATATATATATATATATATATATATATATATATATATATATATATATACATACATTGTACTTTTCTCGTTTGAGTTAATAAAAGCCACAGGTTGTCGATTGAATGTATTGGTGAAACTGTGTACTGTTCGAGTAATTTTGTATTACGGAGGGTTTTATTAACTTTTTCGAGGTCTCCGCTAAACCAATAAATGTAATTAATTGAATTTCCCAAAGCCGTTTAAAGCCTATACAACGGATAGTTCAGTCCGTTTTCACTTAAACTGCAGATGCCGCAGTAAGGGATTAAAACAGAAAAACAAACTTTATTCGAAGCCTCAATCAAGTTGATTGATAAGATTATGGTGTGATTAGTTTAAAAACCTTGGCGAAAAACAGAGAAAATCGTCAATGCAACCTTGGAAAGAATGTCGCCAAAGGGATTTAGAGATTTAACTTAAAGCTTTCACTCCCGGTGATATATGTATATTTACTACAACTCGACTCAAAAATGAGGATATCAAAATAAAACCTAATAGATACGGGCTCCCAATTTTTGTACTCCTCCGTAATATAATTAAGTACTACATAAAATTATTAAAATATGACGTTATTCATTCACTGTGACGGAAATAAATAATTTGTAAAAAAATCGCTGATAAAATCACCAATACGCAAACGTTTCTCACTGTGTGCGAGCGTGCCGCGCTTTGCGTATACGCGCAGGTCGTGGCGTGTTTAGAATCGCCAGTAGTGCGCTTCTAGCTATTGTAGCTACTTGCGATGTATTTTTTCTCATTTTTAGATACTTACCACAGCTAACTTTACAAAATCCTATTTCATTTTACTTCAACTATGGTCAATATTTAAGAATTTAGAAAAATATTAAAGAATATATATTTTTTTATTATTATTATTTTTTTATTTTATTTAAGAATATTAACATTTTCATATGGTGTACACCATTGCACGCGGAAATTTTTTATTTTTATTTTATTTTGAAAAACCAACAGAATAGTTTACAAAAATAACATAATGTAATAAAATTTAAAAAAATAACATTCGAATAAGAGGTTTTAACTTAAGTAATCTAAAAATAAAGATAAACTACCAATAAACATAAAAGTATAACTACATTTTTCCGCCTCCGTAGTGTAATGGTCAGCATGCTCAGCTACGGTTCTGGAGGTCCCGCGTACGATTCCCAAGGGGGGTAAAATATATATAAGTGATTTTTTCACTGTAATATTTATCCAATATTATTACCCTGGACTGGTACCTGAAGCGGAGGGCTGATCACCTTTACTTCATGTGTAAACAATCAAGATAACACTGCGTTTATATGACGCAGTTACCCTATGCATCATTGGGGTGCGGATAAGGGTTTTATTATTATTTTATTATTATAACTACATAAATAAACTTACATTACATGTTTTTATCAAATAATAGAAATTTTCTTTATCAACCAGTCAAATAGATATCAACAATATTTATCTTAAACGTATTAATAGAAACATTATAGATGTATATTTCATTAAGCATTACATTGCACATATCGCAGGCTCAATTTAAAAATGAATTTTGGTTGGATTTGGTGTGCATTTTAGGGATTTTAAATATTTTTTTGTTTTTAAAACCTAAAGAGCGATTGTCTACTACCCGGAATTTGACCGTCCGGCAGTCCGGTTTTGAAAAATGAAAACGACTACGACAGTTTGGCGTGATCAAATTTACGCGCAACATGTTCACGCACCGATCAAGAGCACCGATCCGTAGAAAGATGGACAAAAACACAAGCCAATCCAAGCCAATAATACTTTTAAAACGCTAACTGAATCGCCGGGATGTGAAATTCCGTGTAGTACACAAACGCCCTAAGGGAAAGGTTAACTAAAGACTATCTTTTAAAAATATTTCTCTTTGCTGAACTTTTTTCCACGTCAATTGATATATTTTTAAAAACTAGATAGTTCACAAATACAGTTCGTGACTGCTTAAAAAAGGTTAAGCTTTCCAGACTCATTTTTCTTCTGTATCTGTTATTTGAGCTGTGTTTTATTACACTTTACAAAGTACAAAACTATGACGTGTCCTTTGTACTTAAGGATATTACGAGTCCATTTTATTATGACACTATCTTCAGTTCGCTTACTGACAATGTAATTTATATCCTTGTGTTAACTTTTATTTAAACACTAGTTAAAGTAAATGTTATTATTTATTGATTCGGCATTAACTTTGTGGAATGACATGTTGATTATTTTTTAACAATTAAACACTTGAATATACCACTTAATGAGTTTATTTATTTAAACGATTAGTTTCGAAAACTTAAAGATGTTTTACCAGAAGATGAAAATATCTGTAAGTTTTCGAAATTACACGTTTATATTAATATAACTCATTAATTGATATATTCAAGTGTTTAATTGTTAAATATAAAGCAAATGTTAATATTTTTTATATAATTAATAACCATTATGTGTAATACAAATATATTTTTTGACAAATCAACAAAGACGAAGAAGATTATGGAAGTCTAAACATTTACAGGGTTTACGACTGTCTTTTACTAATTCTGCCTGTGGTTTACTAATTCTGCCCATGATTGACATCCACACTACTCAAATTCTTGAAACTGCTACATATATATATTGATCAAACTCGAAACACAGTGAGTTTTCACTAGAGACATTTATGGTGGGATGAGGAAAGCTTTTGTTAAGGAAAGATACTTTCACTTGCCCACACTTATATATTCTTCTTCATCTATGTTGTGATGTAAAAAAATAACTCAATTGCAGATAATTGGAGGTTATTCAGATTTGTAAATAAGTATTTGGAGATAATCAAAGTATTGTTAGTGAAATTTAAATAATATAATCACTTGTGTACTTGCAATACCACTTTTGAGTTTGTTTATGAAATGTTTGGAAAGAAAGGTGTGTTGAGATGGTTTGGACATGTGGAACGTATGAGTGAGGAAAGAACGGTTAAACAAATTTATGAGGCGAATGTAGTTGGAAAAAAAAGCAGACGAAGACCAAGGAAAACTTGGCACAATCAGATATGTCAAATACTTGAAAACGGCCGGGTCAGGAGTCGTAATATCATCGGGTATGTATGAGGCGATGCATGATGCATGACAGAGTGGTGTGGCGTTAAATTCTCTCTGCCCACTCCTGCGGGGAAGCGGCATG
Organism: Brachycentrus maculatus; assembly: GCF_059751285.1. Lineage (NCBI taxonomy): Eukaryota > Metazoa > Arthropoda > Insecta > Trichoptera > Brachycentridae > Brachycentrus > Brachycentrus maculatus. The sequence goes on from NW_028281209.1 coordinate 44,175, forward strand.
ATGGTTAGTTCGTTAACTTGTTAATGTAAATACGACTAGTTTGGAGAATATTTGTAGTTCTCGAAACTAGTCGTATTCACATGAAGTTAATCAAAAGTCGTCTTATACTTGCTTTATTTTTATTTGAATCACCTGGCCAATTGTTTAAAAAAGAAAAAACGAATTGGTTTTAAACAGAATAACAATTGATTTGTTTAAAAAATCTAATTATGAATTATATACAGTGTACTATGTTCAAATGGAGTAAGTTTGATAAATACTTCACCAAGTACCTACTCAACAGGTGGGTCTACAATGAGGCATACTTCCAAACGTATTGAAATTTGTACCCACATGTGGAAGGTTCTGAGACCATTGCATATATACAGGTTTCAGGAATTGATACAATATGGATGTTCAATAATAGGCAAAGTGATGGACGTTACACAAATGTTTAAAATGATCAGTTAAGCCAGCTAAATGTTAGGTCGTAAGTCATGGAATGCTCAGACTTCCATATTCTTTTATATAAAGAGGAACGAAAGATCTTTCATATTATATTTAGACTATTTTATTTATTGTTTCGGCATTAACTTTGTGGTAAGACATGTTACAATGATTAAAGTTATTATACAGACCTGAATGATGGAAGTTTAACTTCTGAAACATGTAGTCTATAATAAAACTCAAGTGGTAAAAAACGAAGTGTTTTCTTTAATCATTATATTTAGACTAAGTTGAATAAATAAAGAATTGTTAGGTTAAGGGCCAATGTTTACATAAACGACCATATTATCTTTATTTTTGATGAAAAAATAATAAAACAAGAACAAATAAACGTCACTTTACAAACATCAGAAATTTAAAACAAAAAAAAAATATAATCATGATTAATAATTATGTGATAAAATAGAAACGTTGTTTACAAAAAAACACACACACACACATTGATATCTATGTATTTTTCACATAAAATCCTTAAGAGCGTCGGAACGCGTATTTGTATCATACGATTACGCTTTTAAAACAAAACAAAACGTGCATTTAAAATATTCGGAATTAAGTCATATTCTGACGTCTGTAGCGGGGAAAAGGATTCGAAACAATGAAAGCAATATCCTTTCAAAGCTCATGAAAGCATTTTAAGAGGATATCGTTTGCAAAATGTGCAACAGTCCAGTCCAACGAATTAAATGAGCTTTTTAACAGTCTCTACGCTGCTTTCATATATCATAAGGAATAAATATGTGTTTTTTAATATTTTTTTCAATGAAAATCATTTTATCAGTATCAGTATTTTATTTAACGTCTCAACAAAGACGAAGAACAAAATGATAGTCTGGATATTTACAGTGATTACGACCCATCAAAAGCTGGTTTAAGTGATAACTTTGTACACGAGTAACATTCACCATTATATCCATAATTGAAAACCACACGAATCGGTTTTTTGGATACCCGAATTATTTCACATACTGATGGACGCCTGATTTCTTTATATTTTTAATGAAGCAAATTATATGTAACCAGTTATTTTATTCACAAAATTTTAAGTGTGTTTAAGTCTTTAAGTGTAAAAATAACTGAGGAGTTATTTTTATATGCACAGAAGTGAATTTAATATCAATGTTTTCAAAATATGAATTCAGACTAAAATAACACCACCATAAAACTACAATTCAGCAATACTTTGATGAATTATTATAGCTTTTTTATTGACATTTAAATAACTTTTAAGTTGCGAACATCAGCTTAAACTGTTTTCAAAATACCCACCCATCTTTTTATCTCGCATCGAAGCTTCAATACTTGAAGCTTTTACTAATTCGAATTTAACGAACCGGACTGAAACTGGGGGATAAAAATGCTTTCGTAATATTTATTACCACCTGTAATAAATACAACGAAAGCATTTTTATGGTCCAAAATATAAAGTTGCGTTATGAGTTTTTCAGTTATGGTTTATATTAATAGGCTTATTTTATTTCTCGCAGCATAAAAAATTATAAATAAAATATTTTTCAATACCAATGAAGACGAATTAATTTTATAAATTTTTATTTTACTTTGATGTCTTGAAATACATAAAACAAAGGTCAAAAGCAGAAAATTAAACGTCACGTCAAATTAAGAATATATTTATCAATCGGACTGTTTAACCACTTTTAAGTTTATAAATTTAAACACGACTAGTTTTGAGAACTACAGATGTTCTCATCAACAGGTGAACATACATTCTTATTTTTTAATTTTTTTTCAAAAATGTTAATAAAATTAGAATGTAACCACTCACCGAGATTTTTACGTCTACCGGTTTCAAGACGTACCCGTCTCTTCGTCAGGACAATCACTAACACAGTATGCAAACAATACTACTAATAGACGTAAAAATCTCGGTGAGTGGTTATATACTAATTTTATTAACATTTTTGAAAAATAAAAAATAAAAATTACTAACCACAAAGTAAATGCTTTAAATATTAATAATATTGAGAATAATATACATTTTTATTTTTATTTTCGTTTAACTGTTTTACTTTTATATTTAAATTATCCTATTATTCCATAAAATTTATACCAAAGGAATAAATAATGCACAAGTACATTTGTAATTGAAAATATTTTATTTATTTATAATTCATTTATTCGGGCATTGGTAATTTGGAATATAAAATATCTTAAAACAGTAATATGTCTTATTTATACTAATAAACTAAACCAGTCGTTACGTACCTTATCATAAAAATCAATTTCAGTAATTGATTCAGCAGGAACTTTGGGGAATATATTTCCGATTAATTTTAAGTTTGACTTAGTTATTACCACTATTTCATAAAAAGTGGTATTTACCAGTGAAATTTAAATTAAAAATAAATGATACAAGCGCGCGTTACAAAATATGCCCAGCAGTAAAATAGTCAGAACGCTAAAGAGAAACACTTTACGTATTTATAATAAAATCTCGGAAGCTACACATTACACATTTATATGCGACAGTTCAATTTCGCATACTTTTAAAGCATTTCAATTCCCAGACTACAATGTTGCCAGTAAGTGCGATTTGTACATCTACATTTTAAAGGGCAGTAAAATACAAACTTTTAGTTTAAAGCGCGCTATACTCCTAAGTGATTGCTGTTAAAAACATTTGTGGTTTTTCAACGAAGGTTTGTCGTGTTTTAAATAATTATCTTTTGTTCAAGCCGTGGACACCCACTGTTTGTACACTAATTGCTGAAAAGGGTTGTGCGATTGAGACTTGTAATAATTAAAATCGTGAAAACTGCAGCAACAAAGAAGTAATCTAAAATAGAGAAATACATAATAAAAAAAAACAACATTTACATAAAAATAACATCCAAATAGTTTTTTTTTCGTTTTAATTTTATTTGACCCGTGACTGAGTTTCGTCTTTACCGACATCACCATGTTGGTAATGACAAAACCCGGTGTCGGTCAAATAAAAGAAAATCGTTTTTTTCACCACATAAATGCAGTTTCAATAAGAAATGTGAGAACTAAACCAAAATCTAGTAAAATTTACATAAACGAGTAATTATATATATAAATATATATATATATATATATATATATATATATATATATATATATATATATATATATATATATATATATATAGATATATATATATATATAGATATATATATATTATATATATATATATATATATATATATATATATATATATATATATATATATATATATATATATATATATATATATATATATATATATATATATATATATATATATATATATAAAGTAAGAAGCATTTTGATGCAACGTATGAACATTATAAGGGTATGTAAAATAATGATAAAAAAATTTATATGAATGTATTGTTGATAGTTATTAAGTAAAGAATTTAATAGATTAAATGGTTCAGTAAATAAAAATAAGCTAAGTAATGGACAATAAATACATAAAGCATTCAAAAGTTTCCATCATTTAGAAGAAAGTTTTGTAAAAATTTGCCTTTTTTTATAAAATGTTTAGAAAAGCCTTTTTTCTACTGAAAACATGTTTCAAGAATTAATTTCATTTTGATTGTAAACGGTAACTTTTGGTACCAATCAATTTAACGGTTAACAAAATTAACACCCCTAGTCACCCAAGAGAGCGAGCTTTCCCGTGTCTAATGTCGCACGACCATCAATTCGTGCGTCAAAAACCAGCTAATGATAAAATCGAATAAAGAATAAAGCCATAGTAGAAAACACTTGTATGTTTGAGAATTTTATCGACAAATTCAATCCATTTACACGTATGTATGTCCACGGATCACATGATGTTAATCAACACTCTCAAACGATTCAAATAAAGTTCAATTAAATACAATTGAAAATCCACCACACGTTCAAATTACAGCTTGCGATACAAAGTGATTTGGGTTCTCTCGTTCACCGCTTATTGCTATTTAACGAACTTTAATGTAATTGGATGGAATATCATCGGTTTTATTGCGTTGGCTTATTTACCAGCCGGGAAGGCTATGTGCTCGGGGGGCAGTGGCGGTAATCGATACGAGACCATTCACTTCTATGTGTTTATACTTATAAAGTAATACACTGGAAAGTCTGTGATTAATCAAAAAGTCGAATATCAAAGCCGAATAAATCGCTCGCTCTTGATTTTAATGCGAAAATGACAAACTTTATTCCCGTTTTAAATCTTCGAATATTTGATCACTTCATTTCTTCAGAAAAACCTTGGCATCAAAAATGTTTTAAAAGTAATTATAACATAAAATGTGGAATTGTTTCATTAACTTTATTATTATTAATGTAACAATTTTTGTTTGTGTAATGTAATGTTTATTATTGTTACTGTAAGTATTTTTTATTTTATTTTTTTTTAATGTAAAGCCGTACAATTCCCAAAAAAAAAAAAATTAATATTATATTAATTCAAAAGACAAGGCGCCACGGCGTAGTTGGGTAGACGCTCGTCGTAAACAGGCGTCGCGGTTTGATTCCCGCGAATTGCAAAATAAATTCACGAAAGATTTATTTTCAATTGGTCTGGGTGTTTGTGATGTAATTTCCACATTTATCATCCCTATCCTTACTATCCCATATGCAGGCAGCCAAGTTTCTAAAACTACAGGCTTTGCAGGTTATTCATTTCAATTAAAAATAATAAGAACTACTTTTATTTATGTTCATTTATGAATTCATTGTTAAGATATTTAATGATAAATGCATTAAAAAATTTTGAATTATTTTTAAGTAATGAGTTACTACTCTAATAGAGAGTACTGCTCATTTCAATAATAAAAAATAAGCTAATAAAAAATACTTTATTTAAAACTGAATTTGAAATATAATTTTATTTATTGTTTCGGCATTAACTTTGTGGTAAGACATGTTACAATAATTAAAGAAAACACTTCGTTTTTTACCACTTGAGTTTAATTATAGACTACATGTTTCAGAAGCTAAACTTCCATCATTCAGGTCTGTATAATAACTAAAATATAAAATATAAAATTGTTCTATAAATAAGGATAGGGGGAAAGTAAGGGGAAGGGGTTAGTCAAGGAACGGAGTTTGAAAACAAAGGAAAAATTGAAAGCAATGGCGAAGAATTTTGAAACAATATATTATTTATTAAATAATATATTGTTTCAAAATTCTTCGCCATTGCTTTCAATTTTTCCTTTGTTTTCAAACTCCGTTCCTTGACTAACCCCTTCCCCTTACTTTCCCCCTATCCTTATTTATAGAACAATTTTATATTTTATATTTTAGTTATTATACAGACCTGAATGATGGAAGTTTAGCTTCTGAAACATGTAGTCTATAATTAAACTCAAGTGGTAAAAAACGAAGTGTTTTCTTTAATTATTGAAATATAATTTATTATGGAGAGTAATTAAAAGACTTAAAATTGTCCTTTAGTATATTTGTATATAAATATCTGCAAAAAACGTTTTTCTGAGGTTTTGAAAAATACTTAATAAATTTAAGTGTCCTTTTACAATTAAAATAACTTACTCAACTCAATTTGGTGCTAAAGAAATGGCACGTGTAAGAAGGTGACTATATATATTTATGGTTCATAAATATAAATTCCTTAATTTGAGTAGTTAATCATGGGAAATTTTTCAAATGTTATACGTGCATAAAGTGATTGAACCAGCCTACGACAGGTCGTTAGCCCTATAGATACGCAGCTATTGTTATACTTCTTCATCGATGTTGATATATCAATATTAATATCTTCGTAGCGGAGACAAACCCGCGATTTGTGAACAAGGATTGGGTGAAGCTGAAAATATTGAGAAAAGAAATATGTAGGTATCTAAAAGAAAAACGGCCTCAAAATTTAATATTAAATTGAAATGAAACTCCAAAACGATATTTTTATATATATTAAATGTTAAAACCAAACGCTGATGCTTTTAGTAATTTTAATGGCATTTTCGAATGATGTCACTGTCATGACATCAGTTTGAAAATGCCAAAACAAAGCAAAACAGTTGTCACAAATTTTATTTTTGTATTATTTTATTATGTGTTTAAAAATAAAATACAATTAAATAGACTCTTAAAATCAGTGTGTGATTTGAACATTTAATGTTTAAATTAAAATAGAGATCTAAAAATAAAATACTAAATCTATAATTAAATAAAGATTTTTCTTTCGCTCATCTACTGGTGTTAAAACGACCCATTATTTTTACGGTATAGGTGCTTTAACGTTTATCATCCATTAAACTAAAATTACGTTTACTTTAATATATATAGCGACCCTTATTTCATTAATGTTTTGTGCTTAAAACTTATTAAAAACATTAATTTGTTGCGCTAAGTAAGGTAATCAGTTTTCATTGTACATCGGTAAGCACTTTGTGTACCGAGAATAAACTATCGGGTTTGATTATTTTAAAATTGCACTCAATTCCAATTTATTCACAGCATCTTTTTTCCCCTTTATTAACGGTCGTAGCCTATTTGTACATAATATATTACATGTTGTTTAAAATAATATGATAAAATAATTTTAATTCTCTTTATAAATAAATATTATTGGTTTTAAAAATACTTATCTTAATAAGGATGTATATATAAAACAAGGGAAAAGCATTTTATTTAGAATATTTAAAGCACTAACTTTGTGGATCAATGTAATATATTGTATTATTTGGAGAAACAAAATAACTTTGTTTTTTGATCCACTCGCTTTAAATGTTGAAGTGAGTGGATCAAAATACAATTATTTCTCCAAATAATACATTAATTATGCACTAGCCTGAACTATTGTAATTATTAATGCTTAATATGTAGTTAGGATGTGACATATTCCAGATATCGATATTCTCCGCGAAATCATTGCCGAGGTTTTGCATTCGGTGTAAAGGATATATTTTAAGTGTTTTCAAATCTTGTTCGAGACAGATTCTCCACTTACAAGTTATTTATGTATTGACATCGCGAGATAAATGAAGACGAATATGGATGTCTGGGTATTTACAAGGTTAGCGAACAGACTGGTTTTAGCCAGCCGAGGATTTACTTATTTCAGCCCTTTTCTTGTGTTCAGTATTGAACAAATTCCTCCCTCTTGGACCTTCGCAGTTTTCTGTTGGACGCGACTCTCATCCAGTGCACTTTTTAATGTCATAGGACCATCTTGTCTGGGGCCTATCCACGCTTTTGTGCCCTTTTCTAGGCCTCCAGTCAAGCATGTTTTTCGTCCACCTATCCTCAGACATACGTACCACATGACCTTTACACTTTTGTTCCGCGATTCTTTGAGCCAAATCTTTTACCTTGGTCTTTACCCTGACCCAAACATAAACTACGACAGGTTTATCAGTTGTATTTTCTCATTTAATTCTTTAAAACATGCATCTTATCTTATATTTTTATATGCCTATTAATTATACCTGTTTATTGTTCAATATTTGCCGTGTATAAGATTTGTTGATTTTTTATTCTTTTTGTAATATTCTTATTTGTGTTTCAGTCTTATTAAGCTTGATCTCATGACCCAAAGTGAGAAAAGTACATTACTCATCGGGAATATCATATATATGACTTATGTGTGTAATATGTTTCGACAGAACACGACGAACTGTCAAACATACAACTGCTTAGTTATAGTGCTCCTAGTTTTTTGTGTTTAAAAATAATATAATCGAAGTTTTGTGAACCAAATGTTATCGTAGTTTATTAATTATATAGTTTTGCATTAAAACTATCGTTTTCTGTGCCCTTTATTTATAAAACTAGAGTCCTTTTAAACATTTCAAGTTATAAATCATTTTTTTGCAACAATAATATTTTTATTTTTTTTATAATTTTATTATATATTTTTTTTGTTCTTTATATTTAAAGTCTTTTACTTTAAAACTTATTAAATATGGAGGCAGGTGAAAAACCTCCAGATCCCCCAGATCCTAGATTTGAAGATTACTCCAATGTGGGTTCGCCCATTATTCACCCAACGGTGAGGTATAAGCGAATCCTTAAGGCAGATTCTTTTGAAGAAGGTCTTCCACCGTCAAAGCAGGTAAGTATGAACACTCATTCGAGAGATGAAACAATGAAAAATTTGTATACAGAAAAGGATGTCGGTCCTTTTATTGTTTATATTCAAAAAATTGCAGAAAATTCCTCCATCAATAGCCTAGAGGTAGGAAAACTCCTTTTTAAAAATAAAATACAGGAAATCATATCTCGAGGTGGTATACGGGCTATTGGCCGCAATAGGATTGCCATAGAACTTAATTCATTCGAGGCTGCAAATAGTTTTGCAGAGAAACAAGGTATTCTCAATCAAAATAATTACAAGGCATACATCCCATATCATATGGTGTCACGCATGGGTTTGGTTAGGGGCATTCCGACGGAATGGTCCCATGAGGACATTCTGGAGAATGTGACCCTCCCAGATAATTGCGGTAGAATTATCAAATCTCGCCGTCTTTCTCGGAAAGTAACATCTCCAGACTCTTCTAATCATACATGGGTACCGACCCAAACAGTCGTGCTTACGTTTCAAGGACAAATTCTCCCTAAAAAAAATTTCTTTTTTTACTCCGCTGTAGAGGTAGAATTTTATATGTTTCCCACAATGCAATGTTTTCAATGCTGTAGATTTGGTCATTCGAAACCAGTATGCCGTTCCCAGCCTCGGTGCTACAAATGTGGATCCAACCACCTAGGAGAGTCATGTTCCGCTTCCTTAGAAAACGCCAGCTGTATACACTGTTCTGGCAACCATTTTTCTACCAATCGTAATTGCCCAGAGTTTATACGCCAAAATTTGATTAAGAAAAATATGTCAGAATTAAATATTTCCTATTTTGAAGCTTCTAAACAGACGTTTAGTAAGGGGAAATCCTATGCGGATAGCTTAAAATCCTCAAATAAACATCCTTCTCAAAACATTTCAAAATCCTCTTTAGATGGTGAAGCTACACTCAATTCATTACCCGCCACAATTACCGCTCCCCAAAAAAATCGTGCCAAATTTACATACAAAACTCCCAGAGCTCCTCTTATTCCCGGCTACGACCAATCCAACCATAACTCCCTTCTCATCCATCCCAATGGCTCGGTAAATTACCAATCACCCGATGGATGTGCTATCAATCAAAGCTCTTCTCCAGCCATCAACTCAAACTCTGCTGAAAGTTTATCACAGAGTCTCGCCTTCTCTAATGAATCTTTCTCTAAATCTATTCTAACCATATTACTTGATCTCTTACTCTCCCAAAAATCCTTACCGTCCAACGTTGCTATTATTATTTCTGTCCTTCAAGCTTTTATACAAAATGGCCCAAATCACTTCAATTAATTCTCTTTCGATTCTCCAATGGAACTGTCGTAGCGCAGTATCCAACAGAGATGACATCAATCTTTTAATCCGCTCTCACAAAATTGATATTGCGACCCTATCTGAAACCTGGTTCTCTCCGGGTTCAGTTATCTCATTCCCTGGCTATTCTTGTGTCAGAGACGACCGCCTTGACGGAAGGGGCGGTGTAGCTATCTTAATAAAAAATAATTTAATTTTCGATTTGATTCCACTTCCATCACATCCCAGAATGCAAATATTAGCCATAAAAATTCTAGATTTATCAATTGTTTCCGTTTACTCAGCTCCCAGAAACGTATTTAAGCAATCATACTGGAGATCTATCGTGAGTTGTCTCTCCCCAAATTTCTACATTTTGGGAGACCTTAATGCTCATTCTACGTCCTGGGGCTGTACGTCGTCCGACACTGCAGGAAGGGCCATCGTTGATTTCATGGAGGAATCAAACTTATGTATATTGAACAATGGTGATCCAACGCGTATTGCTCCGGCTAATCATAGCCAAAACGCCTTGGACATCTCAATCTGTTCCTGCAACCTGGCAAGCTTGTCCTCTTGGAATCTATTGAGTGACCCTTTCTCCAGTGATCATTTCCCTATCATCATCAAAATGATTAATTCCTCAAATCACAGTCATCATAAACCCAAGAGATCTAACTATTTGATCGGTAGGGCTGACTGGAAAATCTTTGAAGATTCATTGAATGCTAAGTCCAAGTCCCTGTCGATCGATGGTGACAATAACAACCCCAACACAATAGCTAACAAAATCCACGAGTTGGTAACCGAGGTGGCCAACGTTGCTATCCCCATATCTAAAAAGGTTTTGCACAAGTACTCCCCTCCTTGGTGGGATAAGGAATGCACGGAAATGGTTAAAAATAGAGCATCCAGTATAAGAAAGTATAAAAGAAATATAACTTCTGACAACTTTTTGGAGGTTAGACACGTACAGGCCCTAACTAAAAAATTTCTTAGAAAAAAAAAAAGACAGGGTTGGCAAAATCTCTGTAACTCTTTGTCTCCCGAAACCCCGCTCGGGGATGTCTGGGATTCAATAAGAAGATTCAGAGGATCATACTCTCCGAAGGTGAACACTTCCATATGTACATCCTGGATAGAGGATTTTGTTGGGAAACTTGCTCCATCTTACGTTCCCAGTATTTCCGAACTCCCTAGAGAACCCCCAATCCTTCCAGGCGCTGACTACCTAACATCTCCGTTTTCACTCGATGAATTATCGATGGCAATCCAATCTTCTGGAGATTCTTCTCCGGGCCATGACATGATTCCCTATTCCTTTTTCAAACACTTTCCTAAACCATTTATGATCCTAATCCTAAAAATGTATAATCTCATTTTAAAATCTTGCACAATCCCAGACTCCTGGAAAAGACAAATCATAGTCCCGATCCCCAAACCTGGTAAGGATATATCCCTTGGAACTTCATACAGGCCAATTGCCCTCTCATGTTGTTTTCTCAAAATTCTGGAACGCATGGTAAAGACTAGGCTCGAGTGGTTTGTAGAGAGAAATAACCTCCTACCGCACTGGCAATTTGGTTTTCGAAAAAATAAATCCTGCATCGACAACCTAAGTGTACTAGTTACTGATATCCATGTTTCACGGTCCTGTAAAACCGACTTAATCGCCTGCTTCTTGGACGCAAGTAGTGCTTATGATAATGTCCTTCTCCCATTACTGCTGGAAAGAATGAATGCCCTCGGGATCTCCAGTGGTGTTGGCTGCCTGATATTTAATATGATGTGCAATAGAGATATTGCCATAGATACTCCAAAAGGATCCGTGATTAGAACGGTGTACAAAGGTCTGCCACAGGGATCGGTATTGAGTCCACTGTTATTTAACATCTACACTCAGGATCTTCAAACACATATTCCCCCTGAAATCTCCATTTTGCAGTATGCGGATGACTTCGTGCTGTATACATCAGACAAATCCACACCTCGCGCTTCGAGTGTATTGAATAGGGCACTGGAACCTGTTGGGGCATGGTTCGAGGAAAGTAATTTGGAATTGGCTCCGTCCAAAAGCCAAATAGTAGTATTTTCTAGAAAGCGTAACATCCCCGAGTTAAATATAAAATTGAGGAAAATTCGGATTCCTGTGAAGGACAATGTAAAATTTTTGGGCGTCACATTGAATAATAAGCTGTCATGGAACAAACACATTGAAAACATTGTGGCTAAGTGTGAAAAGAATATTAACATCCTAAGGGCAGTTTCAAGAGTGTGGTGGGGTGCCCACCCGACTACAATGAACATGCTTTACTGCGCTCTTGTCCGAAGTCATATTGATTATGCGTGCTTTATAATGGACCCTCTTCCAAAGTATCTGCAATCTAAATTAGATAGGATACAATATAAATGCCTCAGATTAATTTTGGGAGCAATGAAATCATCTCCTGTGATTGCCTTACAAGCGGAGTGTGTTGATATGCCGTACTCTTTGAGGAAAAAACTATTATCCAACAAATTCATCCTCAATAGGACTAACGATAGTAATCATCCAATTTTTCCGAGGCTTCAACTTCTTCATGCTTTTTTTCAATCAACATCAAACAAAAATACTGACAGTCCTCCTATTCTCTGTAGATCCTGGCATCACATTGTAAACACCATGTCATGTCCTCTTGAAGCCACTCTTCCCTTATATAACATTTCATATGAAGCTGCTATTTACAAACCTGATGTATTTCTTTCTATTGGAATAGATAAGACCTCGTTGGTTCTTAATGCCTCTTATGTTAAACGATTATTCATACAAAAGTTGGAAGAACTTTGGCCTAACCACGTTGCAGTATATACTGATGGCTCAAAAAGTGCCGTAGGAGCGTGTGGTGCTGCATTATATATTCCTTCCCTTAATATAGAAGAGCAATTCCAATTACCTCGTGAAGCATCCATATTTACAGCGGAATGTGTGGCCCTTAGAGAGGCTCTGAGAATAATTATTAAACAATCCTTGTCACCGACAGTAATTTTTACTGATTCTCTCAGCGTTGTGAACCTTTTATCTTCAAATAATAATCACTCTGTCCTTAAAAATAATCATCTTCTTTGTGATATAAAAAGAATGTTATATATGGTTAATGTTGAAAATAAAATTGTCTCGATAGTTTGGATTCCATCTCATATAGGAATTACCGGTAATGAGAGGGTGGACTCCATGGCCAAGGAAGCCCGGGACTGTGGCGTGGTTCCCAGTCTATTCACCCTTCCCATTCCTGACTACCTTAGTGGGCTCAAAGCTGGTGCAAGCGAGGAATGGAATGAAATGTTCTCCATAACATCTACTGGATCCTATTACAAGTCAATCCAACCCCTGATACCCAAATCCCCTTGGTTTCGCAAAGTTAGGATTCCCAAGCTGAATGTGTCCCTTCTGTGTAGGCTGAGGATCGGACACACAGTACTTGCATCCCACCTCAAAAGGATTAATATTCTAACTTGTTCGTTGTGCGCGTGTGGACAGGAGGATGAGACTGCTGACCACGTATTTTTCAACTGCCCCTTGCTCCCTAACCTTGAGTTCATTCAGGACATTCGGTCTGAGGGTTTGTCCTTCCCGCTGAATGTCCAACACCTATTGTCAATGAACTCAAAAAATGTTAACGGTGCGATTATTAAACATTTAAAAAAGTATGGCAAAAGCGTGTGACCCCAAAAAAAATCAATAAAAAAATAAATATATTATTTAAGTATATAAAATCACTAGTATGGCAGGTATCACCCAAAATTGGGTGCTTTGCCAAAAAAAAAAAAAAAAATATGTTTCGAAATATTGTTTTTTTTAATATTTTCATATATTTTTTTAAATATAAAAAAAATATTGTAAAGGCCCTCGTTTTAGGCGCTTACGTTAAAAATATAACGATAAAATAATTACAAAGTTTTCGATATTAAAAAATAGGGAAAATAACTATTGTTTCGGAGTAGGGAATTGAAAAAAGAACCTCAAAACTGAAGTTAATCATGGTATCAGGGGGCTACAACCCTTCTTAAAGCGAAGACACCTTCATGAATAATTTAAGCTTAAAAATGTAGAACGACCTACCTACACACGAAGGGATGAAAACAATTATTTTCACTACCAACATTTTTCAATATGCTAAATTGGAACTCTAAAACATGGGTCTTAAAAAAATCGTACTAGGTTATGTTGCTATAATAATAAGTTTGGTAAACTGTTCATTATTCAGAATATTTTGAGTGTGTCCAAATACTTCATTAATCTAGGTTTTCTCCACTTAGGAATTATTTTTCCTGGAATTCATTAAAAAATGCAAGGCGGAAATTAACATTACAGTCATAACGTCAAAGGTTGGTTTACAAACCAGCCTATGACAGTCGTAAACCTTGTTAATGCCTAGACTTCCATATTCTTCATCTATGTTGAGATATAAAAAAATTAAACTTTTTAATATAAACAACTTTGTTTTAACCACTTTTTATTGGTACACTTTATCCAACCGGTTTCGACAAGAACCTTGTCATCATCAGGGTTTATGTACTTAGTTCTAAAACATTGAAATACTCATAGTTAATAACCCTTCCCTTACCAAAAACTTCCACGCACTCCGTACACTATATGAAAATATGATTTAAATATTATGATTTAAAAAAAAAATGTATTAAACTCTAAAATGTTGTTTTTAACTATGAGAATTTCAATGTTGAATTATGTAAGTACATAAACCCTGATGATGACAGGGTTCTTGTTGAAACCAGTTGGATAAAGTGTTTTAATAAAAAGTGATTAAAACAAACTTGTTTTATTTTATAAGGTTTATAAAATGTGACACAAAGTATCTGCGAAAAAAATTTAAAGAAATATAAAAATAACTCTAATTGAAGATAATTCAGATTTGTGAACAAGTGTTTGGACAAACTCAAAATGTTGTAAATAATACTATACTCGTAAGTGCCCATACTATAAGTGTTAAGTAAAAAAAACGATTTCAGTGATAAAACGCGTTCTGAGGGAAATTACGTTAGTATGTCTTTTCGTCTTTTGAGAGAAACGTCCGGGAAAAATCATCTCACAGCATAAAAGCAGGTTAAGCTGGGATTAGTCTAATGAATGGGACACACATAAAATGCGAAATTCTAATTAGATTTACGAGACCCATTTTATTAGCTAGATAAATTAATTTGCTAAGTACTTATTCGATAAAGATAGCGGATCCCAACCTGTGGTACGCGTACAAATAATCAGTAATGAAGACATAAAAATTTGGTGAGTGTTTTTGCCTAGAATTTTCACTCCTGATGTACATGAAATTATAGTTACTTTAAACGTAAAGAGTAAATCCACTCACGAGTAAGCAAAGGCTATGAAACTTAAAAAGTTGAAACCTGAGAAGGGTCATGATAAGCGGTGTTGCATTAGCCGTAGCTAGATTGAGTCACTTGGACGTTAGGTAATTTAAAAAAAAACTTTTTGAAATATCTTGGTTTTTATCTTGGTCAATGTTCAAATATCTCATTTTTATTAGAAAAAATAAAACCCTCGATATTTTTTTTAAACTTAAATAAATGAGTTTTGGGAAATATACTCACCATATAAAATTCATAATGCAAACAGAATAAAAAAATATCATAATACAATCATTTTTACGAAGTGGTACAATTGTGGAGGTCCTCAACAAATCGTTACAATTCCATTATAAATAATTTTAAGTAGTCGGGAATTCTAGCTTGTAAAATTGTTAGGTTTTAGTGCGATTTAATGATTTCATATTAGTTCAACAAAGGATTGGTCACGTTTTGTCGCAACTTTAATTAAGATTTCGATAGAATACAGTAAACAGAACAGATTTGCAATTAAAGAATTTTTTGTGCAAAATGGCAAATGTTACTTTTTAGTGAGGACGTCCACAACTAAGCGTAATGTACTACCAAGTAGTACGCAAGCCAAAAAAGGTTTGGGAACGCTGAATAACGAGATGCTTTCCGTCGACTCCACCCGGCCCATGATACTATGGCATATAACAAAATGTAATTATTATGATGGACGCTTATAATGCTTTATATTTATTTCATTAGGATAAGAGCAGAAGCCAGTTCTGGATGGTATTTAATTTAGGTTGTTGAAAAAATTAGCTAAGCATGAAAAGAGAGTATTACAAGTATTAAATAGATAAATGTATATTAACCCTCGGCCATTAGAAGCCTGTCTAATGGACTAATTTCGTTTTATATATATATATATGTATTTTCGTTATATGTATCGTTATATGTTTCGCGTATGTGTGTGGGTTTATACAGGTATGATTGTGTGTATGTAAAAATATATATATTTATATGTGTATATTTAATTTAACTGTCATTTTTTTAAATTGATTTCCATATAAGGTCTCTACTTTTTTAATTTTATTTTATAAAATGTGTATGCCATATAAACCTTAGAGGCTTTTACACAAACGTAGTTATTTACTGAGTATAAAAATAGTTATTTATTTACCTTTACTTCAAACCTCATGGTTTTAAGTTAAGCTAATTGAATAACAATTTTTATAAATCAAATGCAAACAAAAAATTACATTGATTAAAGAAAACACTTCGTTTTTTACTCAAGTGGTAAAAAACGAAGTGTTTTCTTTAATCATTGTAATATGTCTTACCACAAAGTTAATGCCGAAACAATAAATAAAAAATTACTTATTTGTATGAAGAAATATTCTAAAAAAATATTTACTTCTAGAAAATTTATGTATATTTTACGTTATTTTCTTGGAGTTAATCGTTTAATAATATTATGAAGCTCAGAAAGAAAAATGACTGACGTTAATATAATACAAACAGGTAACTTTGTTTCCCTTCACCGTTCGCTTGGGTCTATATTTGCCTGTTCATTAAGTAATTTTCCTTGAGTGATCCCACCGTTTGGGTCAGAAAACGGCACAGTAAAACCAACCTTCCTCCGTATTACAGAAACGAGTTCGGATTCGGGTGGTACGGGGTCCGAAGACAGGGTTAACAGGAACCAATTTAACTATTTATTTTTACAACATTTTGGGTGCGTACAAATCTGGGTATCTACATTTTTTTTTTACATTGTCGAATGATTTTTACAGTTTGACATCTTAATATAACTGAAGAAAAATAACGAAGTTTGAGATTTTATAGGGCTTATGACCTACCATAGGGTGGTTAAGTGATCACATTACTCGTGGGTAATATTTGTGAATAAGTTTCAAAAATTGTGTTTTAGATCTAGTTGGTAGAATGGTAAATGCTACACATAGCTCACTCCTTTCAAGAACGTCATAAAAAAAAAGATTTTTCAGGAAAACGTTTTTTAAGTTTAAAAATATAACACAATGTATTAAAAATAAATATCAGCAATTTTTTGAACTTTTCACTGTGCAACAGATCTTTTTATGTAAAACCTGAAGGTTTTTTCTCCATTTGAAAAATATTAAGTATTTTCAAAAAAATAATTAAACCGTTGGCGTTGCTTCAAAATGCAAAAACAGCATTTTCTGCCCTGTAGCGGGTAAATATTAAGTTAAAAATATGCCTCTTTTACTGGGATATATATATATATATATATATATATATATATATATATATATATATATATATATATATATATATATATATATATATATATATATATATATATATATATATATATATATATATATATATATATATATATATATATATATATATATATATATATATATATATATATATATATATATATATATATATATATATATATATATATATATATATATATATATATATATATATATATGTACATTTTCTGGGCATTCCGGAAACATGCACAACTGAAAATTGACGATTTTTGATTTATGACGTTCTTGAATGGAGTGAGCGATATGTCAAGACAGAATAGTGTGGCGTTCTATCCTTTCTGCCTACTCCTGCGGGGAAACGGCGCGATGGTTGTAGTAGTAGAAATATGTGCTTGCTAAAATAGTTAAAATATCATTTAGACCCAGTTTAACCGAAGGTTAACACAGGTCCAAAGTCATCTGTCGGGGTGATAAAAGTTTAATTGGGCATAAATTCTTACCTTTTTATATAGCCTCGTTAAAGTGTCGCCGTTTTGGCACGGAAAAGAATATCTCGCACCAAATATGTCTGGAAAAGTATAACAAAAATACGAAAAGGACCCAGTGGTTTATGCTAACTGTTGGGTAAAATAATTCAAAATACATCCTGGAGGGAAATCGTCGCTCTAGATTGCGGGTGAAAAAAAAATCACGAGAGACTGAAAATTTTAATAAAAATCCTTAAAAATAAATGGTACGAAAATGCTTACAGTGTTGTCTATTATCCCTTAATTAAAAATTAAACGCGAGTTAGCTAATTTAATAAATGAGCAAAGGGCAGATGGTAAATAAATTATTAAGGGATTACAAACGTTTTGGATAATTTGTTAGTGTAATATTGTATATTTACTGTCTAAGTCAGCTCGTTAAAAAGCCAATTTTTAAGGAATCCATTAAAATGCGAATCTCTTTGTATTTGCACAAGCATTTTGCGAGTGTATTTTTTAGAAATTTTTAACCAAGCGTAATCACACGTGATTTGAGTCATTTGAATTATTTAAAGTTAGCACAAAGATAAAGTGGTCATTTTAATTTTGGTTAGAGGCAGATGGTAAGTAAATTATTAAGGGATTACAAACGTTTTGGATAATTTGTTAGTGTAATATTGTATATTTACTGTCTAAGTCAGCTCGTTAAAAAGGCAATTTTAAGGAATCCATTATAATGCAAATATCTTTGTATTTGCACACGCATTTTACGAGTGTATTTTTTAGAAATTTTTAATCAAGCGTAATCACATGTGATTTGAGTCATTTGAATTATTTAAAGTTAGTACATACATAAAGTGGTAATTTTAAGTTTGGTTAAGTTGAAAATAGGTGAGGCTAGGTCACCTTAGTAAATTGAGTAAGGTAACAAAGATGAGATATTTATGGGGTTGTGGTGCTCATATCGCTCACTCCTTTCAAGAACGTCATTTATCAAAAATCGTCAATTCTCAGTTGTGCATGTTTTTGGAATGCCCAGAAAATGTACTTTGTTGCAACAAAAGCGGCATATTTTCAACTTAATATTTACTCGCTACAGGGCATAAAGTGTTGTTTTTACATTTTGAAGAGAATGTATTGTTTATTTTTTTTAAATATACTAGATATTTTTTAAATTGAGAAAAAACATTCAGGTTTTACCTAAAAAGATCTGTTGCACAGTATAAAGTTCAATAAGTGGTTTGATATTTATTTTTAATACATTTCATTAAATTTTTAAACTTTAAAAACGATCTCCTGAAAAATAATGTATTTTGATATATGACGTTGTTGAAAGGAGTGAGCGACATATGAAATCTTTCACTCATTTGACTCACAACCATAAATTATTACACTCAGTCATATCGCTCACTCCTTTCAAGAACGTCATAAATCAAAAATCGTCAATTTTCAGTTGTGCATGTTTTTAGAATGCCCAGAAAATGCACTATATCCCAGCAAAAGAGGCATATTTTTAACATAATTTTTACCCGCTACAGGGCAAAAAGTGTTGTTTTTGCATTTTGAAGAAAAGGTATTGTTTAAGTATTTTTTTAAATATACTAAATATTTTTCAAATGGAGAAAAAACCTTCAATTTTTACCTAAAAAGATCTGTTGCACAGTAAAAAGTTCAATAAGTGACATGATATTTATTTTCAATACATTGTATTATATTTTCAAGCTTTAAAAATGTTCTCCTGAAAAATCAAGTTTTTTGATTTATGACGTTCTTGAAAGGAGTGAGCGATATACAAAAGGCAAGTCATGAAATATTAACATAAAAGTTTAAATACTGATAAAACATTGATAATAAGCATTTTCGAAATTCCTCGCCATTATTGTATTTGTTCCCATTAAATCAAGTCCAGCTCCTTCCTTTAGTTTTAATTTCACCCATCTCTACCAATACCTGAATAATTTTTTGCTAGTTAGTTTTTCACCGGTCGATGAAAAGATTTGTAGGTTTCGTAACTAGTCGTAAAAATCAATTAGTGGTCTAATACAAGTGCTATTTAAAAAAATCTGATTTCATCGCAAAAATAAATTCAATGAATTATATACGTGTTAATCTAAGAAAGAAAAAAAAACACAATAAATAATTATTTACTGATTTGGCGTTTAATTTGTAGAACTAATTTTTAATTTATGTGTTAATTTTAAATCAAACGCAGATTTTTTGAGTCAACTTAGTTGTATTTTATTAACAAAAACACATAAAAAATTATTATTGTGACAATTGTTTCGCCTTGTAAGGGCATTATCAAATCTTTTTTTATGTGTTTTTGTTAATAAAATACAACTTAGTAGACTAAAAAATATGTGTTTGATTTAAAATGAATACAAAAATAAATAATTATGAATAAAAATAAATTATATTACTAACAAACATAAATAATAAGTGTAAGTCCTTCTCCAAGCGCAAGAGCCTTTTAGTCTCATTTTTGAAGAGAACTGCGTTAATAATTTTAAGGTGGTTAGAGTAGAAATGTCTAGAAAATGAATTTAAATTATAAAAAAAAACTTTTGTTTATAAAACACAAAAAATCACTGAGTTCTGTTGGACTTAGAATTAATGAGTGGCAAACTGGGTTCGCACCAAAAACTTTTGATTTTGGTTCGATCCCTCATAGATCTGACTTAAATTCTAAATTACAAAATTGTAATATCTCATTACTTATGTTTGTTGGTAGCTTCAACGTAAAACACGTTAGTTTGATAGTAGAAATTCCTGGATAGATTGATTCTCGCTGTAAATCATTACACCAACAGTTAATAATAAAAAGGATCCAAGCATATTGAGCACTTCGCCATAAATAAAGCCCTTTCCTGTCACCTACCCAATATTTCAGACTTGAGATAAATATTACTATACTAGTACGTATCGCTCACTCCTTTCAAGAACGTCATAAATCAAAAATCGACAATTTTCATTTGTGCATGTATTCGGAATGCCCAAAAAATGTACCATATCTCAGCAAAAGCGACATATTTTTAACTAAATATTTACTCGCCACAGGGCAGAAAGTGTTGTTTTTGCATTTTGAAGAAAAGGTTTTGTTTAATTATTTTTTTAAATATACTTAATATTTTTCAAATAGAGAAAAAACCTCTAGGTTTTACCTAAAAAGATATGTTGCACCGTAAAAAGTTCAACAAGAGGCTTCATATTTATTTTTAATACATTGTATTACATTTTTAAAATTTAAAAACGTTCTCCTGAAAAATCAAGTTTTTTTTATTTATGACGTTCTTGAAAGGAGTGAGCGATATAGGAACAAGGAGAGTAGTAAATTTATGCTTCTTTCATCCGATCCACGTGTACTAAATACAAATTCTATAAACCAAACAAAATTAAAGGTCTTGTCAGGCGTATATAGTAATTTTTTCATGTAACATATGGTTTTTGTATTATTTTTGACATCTCAATATAGATGAAAAAGAAAATGGAAGTCTGGACATTTCTGGAATGTTTCAAGAAAACTTCTTTCATTTCACTATAGATGTCTCTAGTGAAATTCTAGTCAATTCAAGCAATATATTTTCAATTTTAACAATATATTATGTAGAAGTTCCAAGAATTTGAGTGGTGTGGTTGTTAGTCATGGGTAGTATTGGTGAATATTACACGTGGGTAAAGTGATCACTCAAACCAGCCTTCGACGATCTCCAAAATCACAAAGTACAATGTGATAATCATATTTCAATAATGATGATTTATTTTAATAAAAATTAAATTGATTATATTAAAAATAAAACACTTACTTTTCACCACTTAATTTTTATATTTTATCACTAGTTTCGAAAGCTGCAAATGCTTCCATTTGCAGGTTTAAATATAAATGTTTAACTGTATAAATTAAAATTAACTGTATAAAGTGTTGATTTTTGTTTTTTAATTTGATCATGTCATATACGTGAATGACGAAACAATCAATAACATAAGTAAAGTGTTAGTCTTTCTCTTTTCTCCTATTCACATTTCGCTCACTCCTTTCAATGACATAAATAAAAAAAAAAGATTTTTCAGGAGATCGTTTTTAAAGTTTAAAAATTTAATAAAATGTTTTTAAAATAAATATCAAGCCAGTTTTTGAACTTTTTACTCAACAGATCTTTTTAGGTAAAACCTGAATGTTTTTTCTCTATTTGAAAAATAATTAGTGTACTTAAAAAAATAATAAAACAATAACTTTTCTTCAAAATGGAAAAACAACACTTTTCTCCGTGTAGCAGGTAAATATTAAGTTTAAAATATGCCGCTTTTGCTGGGATAAAGTACAATCTATACTTGAATAATTTTTCTCAATTTTAAAAATATTTAGTTTATTTAAAAAAAATATAAAACAATATTTTTTCTTCAAAATGGAAAAACAACCCTTTTTTCCCTGTAGCGGGTAAATATTAAGTTTAAAATATGCCGCTTTTGCTGGGATAAAGTACATTTTCTGGGCATTCCGAAAATATGCACAACTGAAAAATTACGATTTTTTTTATATATGACGTTGTTGAAAGGAGTGAGCGATTTGTCAAATATATTCTCTTGTACTCGCACTAATATCCTTCTAATTCCATCATCCATTCGCTTCACATACTCAAAAATAATTTTTTAAAACTTTTTTATTATTTTTTTAAATACGTCATACGCCTTTCTAATGTATTTTTAATAAACTGAGTTTTAAATATTAATGACTTCCTAACAAATATTCCTTCCATAAATTAATCAACTTTATTTCTCAAAGAAGACGCGAAACTTTTAAAGTAACCTTATATTCTTCTATTTTTATTGTAATTTATACGTTATGTTACAATCTTACAAGCCGGGACAAAACGAAGCTGAAACTTCGGAAAACCAAGATGAAACTTCGGAATTTTCCTTCAAATAAGGACAATCTCGGCCAAACCGGTGTTCGTGGAATGCTAATATATGCTCGTAGCTATATTCATATGCATACACTTATTACGTACAGGTTGTTACAAAAATATTTACTCAATTTAAATTATTATAAAATTAAAGAATATAAAGGCACAACACTTGGGTGTGAAAAAATATTTTTTCACAAATCTGGATTATCTTCAATAAGGAGTTATATTTAATATTATTTTTTGACACCTCAACAAAGGTGAAGAAGAATATGGAAGTCTGGGCATTTACGGGAATAACGACCGTCATAGGCTGGTTAAAGTGATCATTTTATACACGTGTAACATTCACCAATTCTACCCATGATTGACAACCACACTACTCAAATTCTTGTAACTTCTAAAAATATTGTTCGAATTCGAAACATTTTGGTTGAACTCACTCGAACTCAGTAGAAATAAACCAGCCTATGACGGTCTTAAGCCCCGGAAATCAACTGACTTCCATATTCTTCTTCATTTATGTTGAGATGTAAAAAAATATAGAGGTTTGTATGCATCTTAAATACAAATTATTAATACTTTAAACAGAAATGTAATGTAATGTAAGCTTTGTATTACAAAATGAAGATGAAGGTAAACATAGAATACAAAAAAGTCATAAATATACGAGTAGTATCCTGGTTCAAAAAACTTTAGAGAATGGTTCTATTGCACTAAATCAGTAAGTATTAAGAGCTTCCGTAGACAAAGTAAAAATTAACATGGTTATAAAATATTTTTTTCAGTTCTAGCCTTTAGCGCTGAAATTAATTGGATTTTACGTAACTGATAACTTTAACATATGGAGTCCCAAACTTCACGTATTATTTGGTGTGATTTTGAATTACGGCCTATTTCAAATAGCTGTTTTCAATTCAATGAACTGTTCTTGGTAGCATATTTATTGGCGTAGATTAACTTTGTGGACTGTTATGATCATAAAAGTATTAAAATCAAACACTTGCATAAGAACATTTTTTAATTAATTAACAGTTTTGAGAACAACAGATGTTCTCATCAATAGGTGGAAATACAAAGCTCGTATTTTCACGCAATGATGAAAATATCTGTAATGTTCTCTAGTGGTGTTTTCATTAATATATTCAAAAGTGGTTTTATGCATGAGTTTAATTTTAACATTAATGTTAATGATTTGGAGTAGACAGTAAGTTTTCTTTTAATGTATTATATGTATATTGTTTATTGGTGAAATAATAAGAATGTATTGTAGAGTCGCAATCAGTTTATCATTTAAAAGTGTACCGATTTGATAAGAAACTTGTATCATTCTTCTCTTTTTATGAAAGAAGATGGAAGACTAACAACTCAGAGCTACAACTTGACATTTGGCTAGGCTGCCCTGGGTTGATCAGACCGTATTTTTTCATAAAAAATGGAGAATGATACATATTTCATATCAAGTTGGGACACCTTTAAAATTGACATTTCATCCGTATGGTGAATACTCCAGTATCCGATTTAATAAATAATGATAATATTGTTAATTATTTTATTTTTTGAAATCTCAACATTGATGAATAAAAATATGGAAGTTTGGGCATTTGCGGGGCTTATGACCATCATGGCCGGTTTAATTGATCACTTTACACACGTGTAACATTCATCAATTCTACACATGATTGACAACTACACTACTCAATTCTTGGAAGTTCTATAAATAATACATATATGATTTAATTTCGAAACATTGTACAAGAATCATTAGAATTTTTACTAGAGGCATATATTGGTGAGATGAAGAAGATTTTATTGAGCAGAAACTCTTATATTTTTATGTTTGGTCCGAATCCTGGATTAAGATAACTATAATTTCTCATGAATATTTTCAAATATTTTCTCTATTAAAAAAGTTGTGGGTAAATTTTTGAACTTTTGGTTTTTGTAGAAAGGAAAGCCCTGTATACGTAATGCAATTTCCACCATCAAAATTACCTTTACCGATTCACAGCCAAGCCAAACGGAAAATCGATTTCTAGGAGACTAGGCCTCAATATTATGGTCATATATTATACGATATTTTGAGAAACTACCCCCATAAACGCTGTAGGTTAACGTAAACATATTTCATGGCTGGAATATTCCAGCTTAATGACACGCTTTGGCAGCTGTCGAACTAGAGAAGGTCCTGATTGAAATTAATTGACATCCTAATAAGATGGATGGTTTACCAGTTTGACAGACAATTATAATAATGACAATGTTTGAAGGGCGGAAAATTCAAACACGTGCCTTTTGATACATTTAACCCGAAGGCTAACAAGATTCTGTAATTGAGTCATGCTTGCAACGTTCTCACAAATTGGAGACATCATTGCGTAAATCTTGTGATTTTGAGTTACGTTCCGATGTGTTGCAGTCCAATTCTGCTTATACACATATTACATAAATAAGTAATAAACAAAAATTAATATTCCCGTTAAGTAATTTCGATTTATCATTTTGGGACATAGGATTAAGGTTAACAAGACTGAAAGACAAATAATAACGTTGAAAAAAAATGAAAAATTAAACAAAACTAGCACAGGGCAAAATATAGAATATTAAGCAATAAACGGGGTATGGTAAATAGGCATATAAAAAAATAAGGTATTAAGGATGTTTAAATAAAATAAATGAGAAAATATAACTAATTACTTACATAAATATCTTTCCATAAAGTATTAATTGAGTTCATTTATTTTGGATCCTTGATTGGGTTCATTTTATATAATACATGTCAAGCAGCTGGTTAATTTGAGTATGGGCAATATGTTGTAAGGACCTTACTCCAAACTTTGTTGTGTTTATCGGTTCCACATGTATTTTTTTATGTCCTCGTGTATTATAATGATGATTTTTTTTTAAATCGGTTTGGTTTTGCTATGAGTCGTTTTGAATATTATTTTCAGCATTGTATTTGTAAACTCTTATGTATTTATTATAATTGTAATTGAAATTCATACCACCCTGTATTTGCTAACATTTTCGCCTCTTCCACATTCATGCATCCCCTTATACACACCTGCCGATTATTTCGACTCCTGGCCACTTTCAAATAATTGACATACCTGATTGTACCAAGTTTTCCTTGGTCTTCCTCTACTATTTTTTCCAACTACATTTGCCTCATAAATTTGTTTTACCGTTTTTTCCTCACTCACACGTTCCACATGTCCAAACCATCTCAACACACCTTTCTTAATTTGATCGATAATGCTTATCTCTCAGCCTGGCACTCTTTCCTTATTTCACCATTTGAACATCTATCATACAACTTTTGCCGGCACATTCATCTGAGGGATCGCAATTTCAACTGCATTAAATCTGCTTTCATCCTTCTTTTGCCAACTCCATGCTTTGCTTCCATACATACGTGCTGGAACCAGGATTCCGTTGTGTACTGCCAGTGTAGCTTTCGCTGATAGGTTTTTATTTGCTTTAACTGATGTAATGTATTTAGTAAAAAAATATTAGCGCGTTGTAGCTCAGAGACCATTGTTAAAAGATAATATTATTTTATAACTGAGAGTACATTTTAATGACTAACCAATATTTGTAAAGTGAAATAGAAAATTTAAAAGCTTCATAGAAACGCGAGGTTCGACGAAGACAAATAAATTAATTTTGGAAACATGATAGATAATTTGACTTTTATTAAATGAAAATATTATTTTAGATGGTAATAATTAATGAAGTTTATATATTGACTTTACATTTCTTTCGTTAATTGATTCGGCAGTCACTTTGTGGTAATATGTATATATATATATATATATATATATATATATATATATATATATATATATATATATATATATATATATATATATATAAATAAATAAATATATATATATATATATATATATATATATATATATATATATATTATATACATATATATATATATATATATATATATATATATATATATATATATATATATATATATATATATATATATATATATATATATATATATATATATATATATATATAAATATAAATTTAAATATTTTTTTTTGAGGCAATAACTAATTATATATGTTATTGCACAATTCTCAATTGAAATTAAAATTTCTTGAATGTTTTTCGCTGATACTTTGTGGCACATTTAATAAATTTTATTAAATAAACATTTAGAAGTTTTTCCCATTTTTTTATTACATTTTAAAAATCACATTTTCATATGGTGTACGGAGTGCGTGGAAGTTTTTGGCATCGTAAGGGAAGGGTAATTAACTATAACCTAAATCTGACTATTTCAATATTTTAGAATTAGTACATAAACTCTGATGATGACAAAGTTCTTGTCGAAACCGGTTGGAAAAAGTGTTCCAATAAAACAAAGTTGTTTTATTTTATAAAATTTAAACTTTAAATTTATAGTGATTTTAAATTTAAAATAAAGTTACTTTTAAACATAAACTAGTAGCTCGACATAGATGAAGAAGGCTTTTGACGTGGGAATATGTTAGTACAGTTATTTACAGGACTTAAGTCTTGTCATTGGGTTGATGTAAATAGCTCAGAATCCAGCATTTGTGAGCAAAAATTTAGACGAACTCAAAACAGAGTTAATTAAGTTTAAGCCCCCAATGAAGACATCGGTTGAAGAATATCTGAACTGGGGGATGATGAGAGTATAGGGGTGGGAAAATGCGGTGGAACTACAAGGAGCAAATTGATGTGTGTCTTGAAACTGTACTGTAGCAGAATTTCGGACTAGAGAAGAACTGTCTCGGTAAGATGTAAGGCGAAATTGAGAAAGTTTGAGGACTTACAGGGTATTGTAATAGTGAAAGTACGAAGTAGACTGAAAGCAATCAATTTAGAACATTTATTATGGCAGTTTCGTGCTGAACTCGAAAAAAGTGCCATAAGAGTGTTACATGTAAATTTAGAAAATTTTCTTTGAAGGAGTGACCGAGGTAGTCATTAAAAATGAGTAAATATTACTTATATTATTTATATTCAAAGCATTTACTTTGTGGTCAAACATTTTAATTGATATTAGTAATGTTAGTAAATAACCACTCACCGACTACTTCTGTCTACCGGTTTCGAGACGTACCCGTCTCTTCGTCAGGACATACACCACAATTTAACAATCATGCGAACAACACTACACCACACCCACTTAGTACTATTCACATACACTATCACTACACATGCAAAACATGCAGAGCGAGTTGTTAGTCCCACCATGCTTTTGGGAAACTTTTGGTATGTAAGTTGTTCGCATGATTGTTAAATTGTAGTGTATGTCCTGACGAAGAGACGGGAACGTCTCGAAACCGGTAGACAGAAGTAGTCGGTGAGTGGTTATTTACTAACATTACTAATATCAATTAAAATATTACTTATTTATTGTAACTGCAGACAGTTGGTAGGATTGAATTTTGAATTGTTGGGTAATTTTTTTAAATTCAACAAGGTTATTGGATTGAATTCTACTTTTGTTTTCATAAAAAAATATATATGATAATATGTGACGCGTTTCGTCTTATTAAGATATTATCAAACACTCAGAGTGTTCGATAATGTCTTAATAAGACGAAACGCGTCACGTTAATAAAAAAGTTTTAGAGTGCTACATGTAAATTTAGAATGTTTTATTTCAAGGAATGATCGAGGTAGTCATGAAAAATGAGTAAATATTACTTATTGTAACTGCAGACAGTTGGTAGAATTAGATTTTAAATTGTTGGATAATATATCAAACAAAAATAAATATTACTTGCTCTAAACGGTGAAACGAGAAATTCTATATTTCTTTTTTACTATTTTGTTTTTAATTTTATGGAATACCATAATGATTTAAATATAAAAATAAAACGCTTGATTAAGATTCTACTACGTTTTTAAACGTAAATACGACTGATTTTGAAAACTATTGATCTTCTCTTCAACAGTTAAAAATAAAAAGGCATATATATTTTAACTCGTTTATGAGAATATTTTAAGTTCTAGAAACAATACAAGATTTCAAAAATAATCTCAAACGTGGTAGTTTAAAGTGTTTGATTTTAATATCAAATTAATTTTATTTTTCCACAAAGTTAATGTCAAATCAATAAATAATGCTTAAAATATCGATGTGGGTCTAAAATATTTTTATCAACAAGAATTAATACAAGAAACATTTCAAACATTTTTAATTCAAGAAACAAGTCAGGTGTTCATAAATAAACTCAAAAGTGGTATTTTAAAAGAGTTTTATTTTTATAATTGATTCATCTTATTTTAAGTTAATGACAAATCTAATGTTAACGATAGAAGATTTTGTTATTTTATTTTTATTAATTTATCCTTGTCAATTGATTATTTAGGCTATATAATTTCTTTACATAGTAATAAATGTGCCTTCCTTATAAATAATCCATATAAATTACTATTAGAAGTACAAATGTTTTCGCTAATAGTTGTGAATTCAGTTTGTATGTTCATCTGTTGATAAAACATAGCTATCATAGAAAAACAGAGAATGAAATGAACAATAAGACAGAAATAGATAACTCCATAAATAAATCAATGACAGGAAGAAGTATTCACAAATTTTCAAAAGAGATAGGAAACCGTTCCTGTTTTTTTAAAAAATGTATTTAAATTTGTTGTACTTAGTATATAAATATTTGGGGCTTATTACTAAGCTGCTATACATACATATTTTTCAGCCAATCAAAAACAGACTAGTGATACAGGTTTAAGTTAAAGCCTTATAGTGCTTATACATAAGCATAAATGAAAAAATAACATAAAACTAACTAACTAACCATGACGCCGCTTCCCCGCAGGGGTAGGCAGAGAGAATAGAGCTCTACACCACTCTATCCTTGCAAACATTCTTCGCCTCTTCCACGTTCATGCATCTCCTCATACATACCCGCCGATTGTAACGACTCCTAGCCTGACCACTTTCAAGTATTTGGCATACCTGATCGTGCCATGTTTTTTTCGGTCTTCCTCTGCTTCTTTTCCCAATAACATTCGCCTCATAAATTTGTTTTACCGTTCTTTCCTCACTCATTCGTTCTACATATCCAAACCATCTCAACACACCTTTCTTAATTTTATCGATAATGCTTATCTCAGCCATGCAAAAGCTTTTTTTTTATCGATAATGCTTATCTCAGCCTTGAAAAAATAACATAAGTTATATTTAACACCATATACGTTTTAAAAAAAATAATTACACAATTATAAATAATAAATAAAATAACTTGTTTTTTTACCACTTGAGTATTATATTGTTACGACTAAGTTTAGTTTATATTTAAATCCATAGATGAAAGCATCTGCAGCTTACAAAACTAACCGTTATAGTATCATACTCAAATGGTAAAAAAACAAGTATTTTAAGTATAATTTAATCATGTTTTTCTACAAAAAATACCAAAATATAAATAAAAATTAATTAAAATTGATGAAAAAAGGAAGGAAAAGGAAGAAGGATGAGATAAAGATTTAAATGAGTAATCAAGGTAGAGAAAACCAACAAAAAATTAAATGTTGGATAGTTGGTTCTTAGGATACAAAGTAATATTTCAAGCGCTTCTTGGAAGTTATCAGAGGTAATTCAGTAGTCTGTCTGGGTGCTTGGTTAGAAAATAAATTACGGAAAATGACTTTCCATGACGAGGAATGAATAGCGTTCTCTCAGTGCGGGATGAAATAAAAGTAACATAAAGTTTTCAATAAGATATTTAAGTGCATTGAGTTGTGAAGAATATAACAAAGTAGAGAAAGAGATTGCAGGTTTATGCGCTGGTAAAAATGAAGACAGAAAACACACTACTATATATATACTAAGAGAAGGGAAATAGTGATTTGTAAGGTGAGGCAAGGTTTTGTAAGGTAACTTCAACAACCAATTATTAATCAATCTTATCAGACACTAGATTATCATATAATACTTTAGATGACATATCTATATTACAGGTGTCTTAATTTGAGATGAAACATCTATTAATTTTTTCCGGATCACTCCCAAATTAGTTCATATGTATTTTTTAGGAGAGAGAGCCTGAATTTATATTTCTTGACTGTTTTTCGCAGATTCTTTACATGAACAGATATTTAATTTATAAAGTTTAAATGAATTTATAATATTTAAAAAATATATATCCATATTTGATTTGTTGACAATCAATCATTTATTATTATTTAAATATCTGACACTGGATTATTTATCAACCAAACCAGGCGATTGCCATGAATTTTTCTCAAAAGACATATAGAGGAAGACTGAAAAATCATGGATGCTACAGATAACATGATTTGAAGGCATGACCTAGGTGACGTTGTATATGAAAGAGGGACCTACAACCTGAGGACGAGAAGAACTGACCCTAACAGTGTGCAAAGACGATAAGTTGGGATGGAGCCAGGAAGAAAAATATGATTATTTACAACATGGATGACATATCAATATTAAAGGTGCCTCAACTTGACATCAAACGTACATCGATTTTTATTCAATGATCAATAACCAGCAGAATTGTAAAAATTACACAAGTATGTAAAAAGTGATCACTAAAGCTAGTAAAATATCTCAGATTTCCATTTTCATTCAAATACAAAAAAAATCTATCGATGTTCTTCTCAAGTCGAGACACCTATAATAAGGTTAGTTCAGATTAGGTTAGACATGAGTCGTGATCTCTAACATTCAGGTCCAATTTTACTTTAATTTGTTTTCAATAAGTCCATATTTACCAAATCAATCCATTTGCAAGTAAACAAAATAATGAATCCTTTCTGATCAACACGGCTCAAGATAAGATGCATTGGTGTACTTGTTAACATGAAAAACATTTGTTTACATAGAAATATTCAATGAGCTTATGAATCTGGAAATGTCATAAAGCTCTCCATAAAGTTAGAATTACTCTCAATCGCCATTGTATATTACAATAATGACTTCCTCCTCACAGAACAATGAATAAGGTTTTCATGTAGAGTGCGCGACTCACATGTTGTCCATGTAGGTACAAATAAAGAAATTAAATGACAATATACATAAATAAATTAAAATAAAAAATATATTAATTTCAATATTATGAGTCACTTACGTAACGTGTGAGTGACTCTGAAATCTTACTACGGCTAATACAACACCGCTTATCACGTTCGTACTTAGGCTCCAACATTATAAGTTTTCTAAAATAAAATAATGACTACAGTTTTTTTTCCACTTGACCATTTGACTGGTAAAATTAAATATATATGGAAATTTTTTTTATAATTGTTATTTTTTAAATATAAAATGCAGTTCCACCAAGAAATGTCAGTACAAAACATAAATTCACAAGTTTTATAGCCTATTTGTGAGCCTATATATACATATGAGTGGGCTTACTTTTAATATTTGAAGTTACTTTAAATTCATGAATGAAAATTGTAGGCAAAAACACTCGCGTTAAAGGCAAAACATAAATTTTTAGTTTAAAATGTCCGATTACTGGACGGTTCACCCTACATCTCTCTCCACGCAAAAGTGGTTTTGCGATGGGTTTTAGGGGATGGAGTTTTATTACAAAATGTACACATTATTATGTCTAAATTCATGTTGTCACCTTTGTTATACGACGAGTCTTGCAACCGTAAAACACATTGTTTTTCACGCAGTAAATATATTAATGGAAGGGTTGAATGGTCAACGCTCACTTGGGGAATTTATTAAATAACGCAAAAGTATATTTTATTTCGACTTCGATGGAAACACAAAAAAAAATTCAATTTGTGTCCAAATCTTTGTTCGCATATCTGGGCAAAGAAACAAAGACTTGAGAATTGAGAATAATTAAAAAAAAAGTAAAAATATGTATATTAAAAGCATGTTTTTCTTTCTGGTACAGTAATAGAACACTCGTTATTCCTTATCATTCATCGTTCACTTATTACACAAAGTGAACGATGAATGATAAGGAGAGTATGAAGTTAGTAAAAAATGATTGGTATGTGGAATAATACAGTAAAAAGTCTAAATTATGACTAATATCGTTTTTTGACATTACCATACGTTTTGGTAAAGTATGAAAAATTATAACCGGAAAATGGCACGGATGCAAGCTTCAGCTCTCTTTCACCGGTATTTTGTATATCCGATGTTTAAACCATTCTATAGAATTCAAATGAAACCTTTCCATCAGATATTTTGTAAAGAATAATAAAGTTATTAGAAAATATCGGTATTGTACAGTATAAAGGATGTGTCGCCATAGATATTTCGTTAATTATAGGGTCTTAGATATGGCTTTATATCACGATAATTAGTTCAGCTAGCAAGAAAAGGCAAGACTCGTTTAGTATCAGAAGATAATTTACCACATAAAATGTGGCATACATCTTAATAAAAAGTTCTCTGCTAAATAAAAGCTTTGTCCAACCAACCATAGGTGCGGTGCGTCCATTGAATTCAATTATAAAGTGTCATGAGATTTATGTTATATGTATATGAGTTCCAAAAAAAATTAGCAGTGTGGTTGTCAATCAAGTGTAGAATGGTTAATTTTACACGTATGTTAAGTGATTATTTTTTTTAATTTAAAACAAAAATGAACCATTCCATGAGTTTTATTTTATCATACACGACTAGTTTCGAAACCTAACAGATGTTTTCATCTACGGGTTGGTTAGTCTTAATTTTCACTTGTAGATGAAAACATTTGTTAGTTTTGAGACTAGTTGTGTATGATAAAATAAAATTCATTAGTGGTTTATTACAAGTGTTTAGTTTTTAAAAAAGATGTCATTCCACAAAGTTAATGCCGAATCAATAAATAATATGTAAAATGATTGGTATAACTGCCTTTTACAAATAAATATTTCTGTTAGCTTTATACAGACAATGAACAGCTTTGTAGATTTTAATTTATATTTATTTGTTAATGGTAAAATTAAATATTCACTATTTTGACATGCTTATAGTCAGAATAATGTTAAATTACTATGTACCTACCGTTATATTTTCCATGTATAAATATTTTACATATTTTATATTTATTGTCCGCCTCCGTAGTGTAGTGGTCAGCAAGCTCGATTCCCAGGGGGGTAAATAAATATGAGTGATTTTTTCACTGTAATATTTATTTAATATTACCCTGGACTGGTACCTGAAGCGGAGGGCTGATCACCTTTCCTTCATGTGTAAACGATCAAGATAACACTGCGTTTATATGAAGCAGTGCCCTATGCACCATTTTGTGTGGATAAGGGTTTTTGTTATATATTTATTATTATATTTATTTGAAAAATTGCCTTTGGCCGTTAATAAATTTGAAAAATATATTAACATATTTAAAATCAAATATGTTCGGCTGAAAGACATTTTCTTCTATATAAAATATTGACATTTGAAAACAATAAAATATTTTATTGCGTTCGACACGGTCTGAAATTCTACCCTGTCGTCTCTCGAATAAAATAGATTAAGGGTGCGTTAACCTTATTTTATACATTCAGTGTCGATTTTGCGAATTGTGCTTAATCCCCCGAAACTCATTTACTGCCTTCGAGAGCTAAAAAGGCAGCTTATTACAGTTGAGGCTTCATATGTTACAAAAGGCATTGTTATTTAAATTCAAATAAGACATTTCGCCTTCAGAGCGGCCCGTTGTTAACGAAATGAAAAACATTTGCGTAAAAACTGAATGAAATTATTAGCTTTATAATAAAATATATAGAACAGAGATCTTTTTCGTTCATTTCATTTTCTCGATGCTAAATCGATACTTTTATGCATATGAAAGAATTTCTTTGAATTCAAATTCATACATTACTAGCAAAAAATCCTGGGTTGCTTTGTTTTCAATTCTGCTTTATAATTTGACTGTTTTTTTTAAATCTTTTAAAAATTGCAAATTTAGTAAAACCTCAAAATAACGCAAAAATTTAGAATAAACGTTTAAGAATTTTCACTTAAATAAAAGCGTTATTTCAACGCTTTGAGGAACACATAAAAATGTTTTATATTTTAAATGACAGTAGAGTCGGGAATCGAACCCAGCTTAACAAAGTAGGAACCGACTGTTTTTCTAATGACGTTACGGTCCTAGCTCGATTGCCCGAGAAAGTTGTGTTGTGAAATGATAACATTGTCTTTTTATTGAATTCAAAATTTACATTTTATTTATTTATTTTAACTTCGTGCACAGAAAAACATTTGGGGGCTTATTGCTAAGAAAGTAAATCTTCCAAACAACTAAAAACAGAATAATTATATTGGTCGAAACATTTGATACCTAATACGAGTATAGCTGTTTGCAATCAGAGGGTAGATAGTGCTTGAACATAAAGTCTAATTGAGAAATCAATAAAAAATAATTTATTATAATTTACTGCTGTATAAATAAAACAACTACTTTGTATAAATATTTATGAAAATTACATATTAATGATAATGAGGAACGCAAAGGAAGAAGGGAGTTTAGGGAAGGAGGTAGAGGAAAAACTAAGGAATTAGGTTTGATGGACAGTTAGGATTCTAATGATAATTTTCTATAATATACGTACAAAACGTATCGTATTTTACTTAATTATAAACTGAAACCTTAAAAGAATCGATCACAGAATAGTCGAATTAATTAATTAATATGTCGTTTGACTGATGCTTGACGTAAGCAATGTTTATTAATGGCTTTGACGTTTAGTGACCATTGTTTGATGCGGTGTGCAACTAACGTTACGATTGACCAAATTAATAGTGGTCAATTGACACACAGTCGGTATGCTCCACACAATAGAGCATGATAAGCCAGTCAATTTTACATTGAAAACGGACAAAAACTGTTATTTTATTTAAGCCTCAGGTTGTGCTGCGTTATACTGTTTTGATTCCATGTGAGATAAATCTTTTTAATTTTCTATTAAACATCTCAACATAGATGAAGAAGAATATTGAGGTCTGGGTATTTACAGAGCTTACGACCTGAAATAAATCTACCCATGTTCGACAACCACACTATGGGCAACGTCATCTGTTGAACTTAACAGTATTTTTTTTCAAACCCCTAATCACACCTCAATGGTGGATAGGGCACTGCATCTTATAAACGCAGTGTTATCTTGATCTTTAACACATGAAGGAAAGTTGGTCAGCCCTTCGCTTCAGGTACCAGTCCAGGGTAATATTGAATATATATGTATTACAATGAAAAATATATATATTACAATGAATATATATTAGATTGAAAAAATCACTTATTTATTTGACTCCTCCCCCTGGGAATCGGACCCGGAACCTAGAACGGCAGTTGAGCGTGTTGACCATTACACTATGGAGGCGGACAAACAGTTACATACGCAACACTAAAACATTGGTTAAGCTGATATTTTTTGATATTTCCAATATTTCTTTTTGCATTGTTATTTTACAGAATTTTAGTATTTCCTTGCGCGATGTGAAATGTTTACATTTGGGAACATTGTAGAAATGCGTGTTTTCTATTATTTTCTCTTCACTTGTGTTACAATGGCTTCTTCCCCAGAAATTAGGCAGTGATTCGATCATGTTTACTTCGAAAACAAAAAAAAACACTTAATTGAATTCAATGAGCACTATATCATCATAAAGGAAGATATAATACACCAAAATTGTATGAATGTGTGTATATATATATATATATATATATATATATATATATATATATATATATATATATATATATATATATATATATATATATATATATATATATATATATATATATATATATATATATATATATATATATATATATATATAAATATATATATATATATATATATATATATATATATATATATATATATATATATATATATATATATATATATATATATATATATATATATATATATATATATATATATATATATATATAATATGTATCTTGTAATACTAAATGCTCAGCTAACGTTGGTAGTTTTAACAGTTTTTGAAGTTATCATTTCTCCACACTCAAGGAGTCTCAGATCTACCCAGTAAGTACTTTGTCTGAACTCTGTAACAACTAACAACCTACTCGCGTCATGTTAAAGCAAGGAGAATGATATAATCACAGAAAGTTTCAAAGGAGCATATTCTCATAATTGGAGATTTTGAAGTAAAGACTCATGTAAAAGGTTGTAAAATTTGGTAATCATTGCAAGGTTGCAGGAATATCTTGACATATGTGAGAAAAACGGAGGAGAAGAATTAAAATTGTTTGAAAAAACTATGATTATAACACTTTTGTTTGGATGAATTTGTGGGATGGGAAAACGATTTTATTGGGTTCACCGTGAAAATAAAATATAAAACACACTTTTAATAATTTTTAAAGCAAAATTCAAACAATATTTCAAAATACCTGAAATATGACCCTCGCCAGCGGACGAACTGTTGCTAATATGATTTTACTACAACATATTGTCAATATCCATAAAGTCATTAAAAATATAAACTAAATATAACAGAGTTCCTTTAAAATGGATAGTAGAAGTGGGTAGATCTGGAATATATCACATCATTTAGCCATGTCGTATTTGATGGCATATTATAATAAATTTTCTATCTTATAATTTTAAAATTAAGGGGCTTTCTCAAGGTTCATAACTCTCAGTAATGAGGAATAAGACGGAGAAGAGTAGAAAAATTGTTAAACATTAGTATAAAACAAACACAGGTAAATAAATGTTTAAATATACCTGGTAAATAGTGGTATTTACCAAGTATTACTTTACTTAAAAAAAGATAGATATTATTACGAAGTGACCGTAAAATGAAATTCAAGAAATAATTTTATAGCTTTTTCCACTCTTATTTTATTTGACCAGCGACCGGGTTTTGCATTTACGTAACGACGAAACCCGGTTACTGGTCAAATATAATAAAAGTGAAAAAAATATATATATTTAATAAAATATATAAAAAAGATATAAATCTGTAAGGACTTTATTTGGGCCGTCGGAATATCGGGATATTACTGTCAATAATGGTGCCATGTTTCGACGTATCGGGATGAATGGCAACCCTAGTTTAGTACCTTTTATATGTGCACTAACGTGCCAAAACCACTTAATTCTGGAGTGAGCAATAATACATAAGAATCCCTCATGCTACTCTCTAATACAG
Organism: Brachycentrus maculatus; assembly: GCF_059751285.1. Lineage (NCBI taxonomy): Eukaryota > Metazoa > Arthropoda > Insecta > Trichoptera > Brachycentridae > Brachycentrus > Brachycentrus maculatus. The sequence continues at coordinate 82,079 of NW_028281209.1, forward strand.
CTTACCATAACCATTCATGGGTTTATTAAGGATCCTTAGAACCAGCATACCTCCTTTATTATGTTCGAGTATGAACTGCTTTCAGTTTGAAACCGATCATGACCCCAGATATTTCCTAAAATACTGTATATTGCTATTAGGTTTGTCGATTGTTCTGCAATTTTGTGTTTTCTTATATTTTTCATTTCATTATCTCTCCTCTTATCCTAATTTTTTCTATTTTGAATAGGATCACATTGTTTTTTTTATTCACAAATAATTATTTGTGAGCAAAAAACAACTTTTAAACATATAAATTTGAATGAATTTATGTCACATAAGTATATGCTAGAGTTTCTCTATCTGGGGGTTATTTGTATATAAATATAATATTTGTACGAGTTTAAAAAAATTAAACATATTTATTTACATAAAAAAATATACACATATATTTATTCACTGTGTAAAGTTTACAATTTTACACATGATTGTCAACGATATGCAAAATGATATTGTCAGAATACAAAATAAATATTTTACTCCTAACTATTTTTAAGTTATTTCTTGAATGTTTTTCGCAGATACTTTGTGGCACATTTAAAAACTTTATAAAATTAAGCAACTTGTTTTTAACCACTTTTTTTATTATTAGTACACTTTAACCTACCGGTTTCAACAAAAACCTTGTCATCATTAGGGTTTATAAAATTCTAAAACATTTAAAACATTAACATGCTCATAATTAATAACATTCCCTTACCAAAAACTTCCACACACAGAGTGTGTCAAATTTTTAAGTCAAACCATTTCATAATTTGCTCTATATTTAGGATACATCATTTCCGGAACTCTTTTCAGCAGTATTTTTAAGAGTATATTTTTAAATGAACAATTTTGCACTCTGAAGAGGGATGCAAAAGTGATGATATCTGTGACAGTAAAATATTGACTTACTTTGAAAGAACACTTCTACATATTGTGAGAAATCAAAAATGTAAAATAGCTCTAAAGTAAAGAAACACAGATTTGTGACCAAGTATTTAAACACACTGAAAATGCTGTGAGGAGAATATTTATTTTTAATACACATCCACACTTAGATAGTGCATAGGGCACCACATCATATTGTTGAGGTATTAACTTGATCCCCAATGAAACGACAGAAATTAAAATTATCAGTCCAGCACTCTCTGTTCTATAAATTTAGGAGGGGAATAAATTTGATACACTTAACGATAGTAAGTAGTTTTGTCCGCCTCCGTAGTGTAATGGTCAGCACGCTCGGCTACCATTCTGGAGGTTCCGGGTTCGATTCCCAAGGGGGGTAAAACAAATATAAGTGATTTTTTCACTGTAATATTTATTCAATATTATTACCCTGGACTGGTACCTGAAACGGAGGGCTGATCACCTTTCCTTCATGTGTAAACGATCAAGATAACACTGCGTTTATATGACGCAGTGCCCTATTCATCATTGGGGTGCGGATAAGGGTTTTTATTTTTTTTTATATAACGATAGTAAAGGAGGTAAGGGAAAAATAAACTGCTATTTAGAAAAGAAAAGATATTTTTTTAGGGAAAGAATAGTAAATATTTTGATACGCTTTAACAAAAGCAAAAAGTGTGTAATTAACTGTGACCGTCTAACTCTTCATTTAAAAATATCTTCTCTTTTAACAAGCTAATAAAAAAGTTTAATAAAAATGTATTTAAAAATCTGAACCTTGTTAGTACATACTTCATAACTCTCTTTAAGAGCAAGTAACCTGGATTTCCCACCGTTTTCTTAAGTATTAAATTTATTATCTTAATGAATCTTGTTGATGCCTTCATAATATTTTCACCGATCCTTTGTTGGCGCCATCACCCTGGTAATCTAGTGTCCGTGGAAACCACTCAGGGAACTGGTATACAGCCGCTTTATCTAACGATGCATTATGATAATGCTTCATAAATATAGTCCTCGACAAATCCACTACTCAAGGGTTACTACTGTATATAAGTAGGGTGGGGAATATGAACGACTGGCGATTGTGAAATGACCAAAGAAAAAAAATCTCGATTAAAATGAAGTTCTATATATATATATATATATATATATATATATATATGTATATATATATATATATATATATATATATATATATAGATATATATATATATATATATATATATATATATATATATATATAAATATATATATATATATATATATATATATATATATATATATATATATATATACATATATATATATATATATATATATATATAAATATATATATATATATATATATATATATATATATATATATATATATATATATATATATATATATATATGTATATATATATGTATATTTATATATATATATATATATATATATATATATATATATATATATATATATATTTATATGTATATATATATATATATATATATATAAATATATATATATATATATATATATATATATATATATATATATATATATATATATATATATATATATATATATATATATATATATATATATATATATATATATATATATATATATATATATATATATATATATATGTATATATATATATATATATATATATATATATATATATATATATATATATATATATATATATATATATATATATATATATATAAACATATATATATATATATATATATACATACATATATATATATATATATATATATACAACATATATGTATGAACAAATTTCAAATCGTTGTTCTTGAATCACTAGAACTTCACTAGAGACATATGTTAGTGAGATGAAAATTAGCTATATTATTGAGCAGACACTCTTTTATTAGTAAATGAGATCCGAAACCTGGATTATAATCACATACATGAGAAATGCCAGAAAATATCATTTTAATTTGTATTATTTTAGCTTATAACTTGACCAGTTAATTTATTTACAACATTTTGAGTGTGTCCAAATACTTGCTTACAAAATCTGGATTTTCTCCAATTACAGGAGTTATTTTCATATTATTTTTTGACATCTTGTCAAAGATGCAGAAGAATATGGAAGTCTGGGAATTTACGGGGCTGAGTACCGTCATTGGCTGGTTTAAGTGTTCACTTTGCACATGTGTAACGTTCACCAATTCTACCCATTATTGACAACCACAGTACTCAAATTCTTGGAAGTTCTATATATATGGACCAGTTTCGAAACGTTGTTCTTGAATCATTAGAACTTCACTAGAGACATCTATCGGTGAGATGAAAATTCCCAGATTTCCATGTTTTCCTGCATCTTTGATGAGATGTCAAAAATGAAAAGTTAACTCCTAAGTGGAGCCATTAAGATTTGAGAACACGATTTGGACACACTTAAAAATGTTGTAAATACCCAATTTGGTTTTTGATAAGAAACGGGTTAATTTTAACACACTTAATAAATTAGAACATGAGAGTGTGTTTATATTATTTTCTCGTTCAGGATTTTATTCAACAATAAATTTAAAAAATAAAACGACAAAATTTAACTAACTTACCTTCACGCCGCTTCTCCGCAGGGGCAGGCAGAGGCAAACATTCTTCGCCTCTTTATGACTTCGGAAATTCAAGTACTATTACTATCAATTATGGGCAAAATGGTAAATGTTACACGTGTATTACTTAAACTAGCCTTTGACGGGTCGCAAGACCTGTTAATGCCCAGACATCCATGTTCTTCTTCATCTTTGTTGAGATATCAATAAAAATCTTAAGATAGAAGTGTACTTAATAAATTCGTATACGTTTATATACAATATGTATGTATTATAAAAAATTGTAATGTAAATTTAAAAATAACATTTGTAAATAAAAATTATAATAATGAAAATGCACAAAATTCATACAAAAGATTAACATAAAAATCATCGCATAATACATAACTCATTATCTCTTCTATAATACCTGTCGAACAGTGGTTCCAAAATAAAAACAAACTTAATAAAAAGGATTTTCGTACGTAAATAAATCAAAGTATTTAATGAGTAAAATTTAAAATAAAAAAAATATTGATATTACGACGAACTGACTACCAAATTAATGAATGAAATCATATCACATTCGAAAGATAGTACAAATTCCTTAAATGTTTAATTTTATAATTACAAATGTTAACAGTTGTCAAAAAGCACGCTGTCCGCCTCGAAAAATGTTTTATATTGCTGTTACGTTGTTGAACGTTGTTGAAATAGCGCTATTAATGCGGTCAAAATATCTGTTTTTCAAAATATTCTTATTCGTTTTCCAGATAAAAACACCTGTTGTAGGGTTTTTTACTATATCCAAGACAGGTATTATAGAAGAGATAATGAGTTTTGTTTTATGCAATAATTTTTATGTTAATCTTTTGTATTAATGTTTTGCACTTTTATTATAATTATTATCATGTATTTGTAACTTACATACAAAAAAAATCATACATACGTGTTCAAACATATATAAATTTACGATTACTTATGTACTTAAATATCTCAAGATTTTTTTATTGATATTTAAACATAGTTAAAGAAGAATGTGGAAGTCTGGGTATTTACAAGCCTTACGATCTGTCTTAGGCTTGTTTATGTGATCACTTTATACACTTGTAACATTCATGATACGAAACATGTGTTGTAGGTATTTTTACTACTGCATAAATTAACATTACTGTCTTCAGTAAATAAGTTAAGTTATTATTATTATTTTTTAAAGATGAATAATTGTGTTTTTATTATTTACGAAAATACTTCACTTTCATACTATTTCTATGAGCCTAAGCGGCTCATTATAAGAAATAGATATCAAGTTGTGGTACAGAGGGTTCGAACCAAGGAACTCTGACTTAAAAGTCTGTTACACTTACCACGGGACTACAACCCGTCTTAAATTTTGTACAAATTAACATATTTTTATTTTATTAACATAGATAAATACAAAAAAAATGGTCTAAATAGTCTATTGATAACGTATTTGAGCTGTTTTATCTGTTAATTTTAAATCAAACACAGATTTTTTGAGTCTACTAAGTTTTATTTTATTAACAAAAACACATAAAACATTATATTGTGACAATTGTTTCGCCTTGTTAGGGCATTATCAAACGAATATCAAACATTTGTAAAAATACAACTTAATAGACTCAAAAAATCTGTGTTCGATTTAAAATTAATACATAAATTAAAATGGAGTTCTACAAATTAAACGCCAAATCAATAAATATTTGAGTTGTTTTTACCGTATTTTAGTTTGAGAGTCACTGATGTCAAGCGTCGATAAGGAGAGTGTGATATTGGTTAAATCATTTATCACATTTTATCACATAATCCTGTATCAGACGAACTGATACTATCATCTGTTTACCGATACCATAAAACAGCAGTTTGCTGATTTAATTTATAAAAATATTCGTAGGACATATCTCAGCTTATTGTGTGCTAGCATAGGAAATGTTGTTAAATTCCCAGTTGGTATCTTAATAATAATAATGGATAATAAAAAACACTTGGATAGTAAAAAATTATTGAAAAATTCGTCGGAATACTAAATTCAGATATAATAATAAAAAAACCCTTATCCGCACCCTAATGGTGCATAAGGCACTGCGTCATATAAACGCAGTGTTATCTTGATCGTTTACACATGAAGGAAAGGTGATCAGCCCTCCGCTTCAGGTACCAGTCCAGGGTAATATTGAATTAATATGACAGTGAAAAAATCACTTATATTTATTTTACCCCCCTTGGGAATCGAACCCGGGACCTCCAGAACAGTAGCCGAGCGTGCTGACCATTACACTACGGAGGCGGACATTGGTATCTTACTTGCAATAATAAACAATAGAACATGCATTTTAATACGAAAAAATCGCTACAATTCAAAAAAGTATATATTTAAAAATATGTATTTTCTGTTAATAATAAAAATGAAATCGATATTTTCTGGTGTTTCTTATGTGTGTGATTATAATCCAGGATTCGGACCTCACATACTAATAAAAGAGTTTCTGTTCAATAAAAAGTTTCTTTTCATCTCACCAATAGATGTCTCTAGTGAAGTTCTAGTGATTCAAGAACAATGTTTCAAAACTGGTTTCTATATATACTACTACTACTACCATCACGCCGTTTCCCCGCAGGGGTAGGCAGAGAGGATGGAACGCCACACTCTTCTGTCCTGTCCTATATATAGAACATCCAAGAATTAGAGTAGTGTAGTTGTCAATAATGGGTAGAATTGGTGAATGTTACACGTGTGTAAAGTGATCACTTAATCCAGCCTATGAAGGTTGTCAGGCCCGTAAATGCCCAGACTTCCATATTCTTCTTCATCTTTGATGAGATGACAACAAATAATATTTTCTGTTATTCGTATGTGGAATTTTCGTTTACAAAGCAAATCGATTTACATATCATATGAAGGTATATTAAATTCTCTTTCAAACGTGTATCCGCAACTTTTTTGTTGCAATACAGTATTAACCAGTCCGGGAGTATGGACGTTAATGAACGTCGAAGTCCGTCTGTCAGTTTTGTCAGTATGATGTTTCTTGTATAGCAATGACATCTGTGGATATTTATGTGTAATTTTGTCATGATTGAAAAATAATCGAATAGGTGTTTTATGTAAAAGAAAATAAACATAATTTCTATCTTCATAATAAAAATATATTCATGTAAAAAGAACTCACTCACTCCCCAAAGAAAGTCGGACACCAATTTTTGCACCCCGGAAAGGTTAATTCGACGTGCTTTTTTTCCACTATTAAATTAAATATTATGATTAAACATTGATAGTAAAATTCTTTCCAAAATGAATAAGCTGCTTACGGTCTCAATTTTCAGTTCGGTACATTAACTTTTTTGCTGACAAAAACACCGTGTTACCAACTTCAGAAATTAGTCATTATAAAGAGAAAGGAAAGTACTTAACAGTTTTCAAATTTCTACAGAAATGTTATTATAATTTTTTACTGCGACTACCCATATACAAATCCTATTATTTATAGTTTGATAACCTTCATGTGCCTACATATTTCAATGACTAAGATCACGTTCTTTTGTGTGGTGTATGCAGAGAGGATGAAATACTTCATACAATACATCTGTTGTATTGTTGTTATGAATCTGAAACTAAAACACTGCAACGTTTATAAATATGTAGTTTAATATTGATCGTAAAAAATAACACAAAAGAAAGGTAATTAGCCTTGCGTTTCAATACCAGTCTAATTAGCCTTGCGTTTCAATACCAGTCTAGGGTAATAATAAATTAATAAATATATACATATATATATATATATATATATATATATATATATATATAAACCATGTCCGCTCCCTAGGTGGAGCATATGGAGTCCACAAACTGTCTCCAGGCTTTTCTGTCGGCTGCCAGCTCCCTTGCATCCTCCCAAGTCAGATCCGCGTCCCGAAGTTCTGACGTGAACTGCCGACGAATTGTCAGCAGTGGTCGTCCTGGGCGGCGCGAACCTGATGCCTTGTAAAAGAGGCAAGCTTGATTAAGGCTCTCAGGAAGCATGCGGAGTACATGGCCAAGCCAACTGAATCGCCTTTTCTTGACGAGAGTTGTGACCAAGATTTGCTGCGTCCTACGCCTTATCTCTTCATTGCTCACAAAGTCAAACCACCGCACGCCTAAAATTCTCCTAATACGCCTAATATTAGAGTTGAAAATCACATGTATTTATTTTGATTTTGATTATCTTGAGTATGGGAGCCAAACGCGATGACCACTATGCTACGAAGAAGGAAATTGAACCTTGTTGTATATGGATTTTACAAACATTTCTATGAGTAAGAGATTTCCAATAGTTGGGCATTATTTGGGCCCTCTAAGAGAAATATTTTTAATCAAATTCATTTCTACATTATTTTTTTAGGTTAGTTATAAATATTTTGCTTGTTTGACATTATGATTTGTGACATTTGCTTTAAAATTCATGTGACCTTTTATATTAAGCATGAAAAATTAAAAAAAAATTAAATGACAGATTTTGTAATATGTTTATATTTGGTGGAGCAGTCAATTATTGATTTATTTTTTAAAAGTATGTTTTTAAAATTTAGTTAATCATAACTGTATTTATATTTTCCATCATTTACTGAGTCAGAATTATCGTTTGAAATGTTGTTATATATCGAAGAACGCGCGCACCAGTGTTCGTCGCGAAGCTTGCTAGCGAAAAACGGACTCTCCGTCTGCTTTCAGTCAGTCGACGCCGTAACGCCAATCCGCGAGGACCTGTCGCCGCACCGCGACGCTCTCCAGACATCGAAATTTCACGCACTTTGAAACTTTTCAAAGAAAATTAAACAAACTAAAACTTATCGAATAATTGAAAAATAACCTAAAAAAACTTTTAGTGTACTGAAGATATAATTATTGGATTATTTACTTATAAAAAAGATGGAAATACTGTTGAATTTCCCTTAGAATCAACAGGTTAAAACTCATTTTTGATTATTTTATACCCACATTAAAATTCAAAAATGTAACAAACATTTATTATTATTTTTAAAGATGTAGAGGCAAATTTAACTTATCAGTTTTTTTTGTTGATTTTTTTACAAGTATGTGCAATGACAATTACGTGAACTGTCAATCACCGAGTGCAAATTGATTTTATAAACATTGTTAGTGACGAGTATTGTACCAGCGTGATCCGATGATAAAAACACTATTGACACAAATTATGGACAAAACATTCAACTAGGGTTACTGAAAATAAACAAACTATGCGGGTTCTGGTTCTTTTACGATGAAATGAAGACGTCTAAAAGTGAGTATGTTTTATATATTCCTAATTATGATGTAATTGTTTGGGATATTAAATTTTTGTTATATATTTTTCTTTGTATTACAAGGATTGTTTTTTTTAATATAAGAATATTTTCAAAAAATATCTTTAAGTATTTTAATCCTAATATTATATTGTATAAAATTTAAACGTAAAACGATGTTTTAAAAATGACATTAAAATATGTAAAAATTACTGCTCGTTAAAAAAGTATACTTACAAAAAGTGTGCAGGTTTAATTAATTCTTTATTTTCAGCGTAGTTAATGTATGGTACTTCCATGAGATATTTAAATATATCTTTAAAATAATCTTCAATATTTTTCAACGCTTATTTAACGAAGTATGACTGAAGTACGATATTTAAAGAATTTCATATTAGCTTGAGAAATAATTGAAGAAAAATAAATATCTGTCTTATTTTTAAAAAGTATTATTTTTAATACGCACCCTATTTTCAGCGTAATTTATTTGTTTAATGAGGTTTTATAAAAATATCTTTAAAAAAAAACCTCGGGTTTTTTTCCGCATGTCATTTAAATTTTATACAATATTCAAGATTTAAAAAATACCATTTTAAATAGAGAAAATATTGACTTTAAAATTACTGACCGTCGTAAAAAAAGATAAGAAATATGTAAACATTCTCTATTTTTAATTTCCGCAAATAAGTCAAGATAATGGTTTTAATTAAATAATTTACGTCATACATAGTGTAAAATTAATGTGATTTAAAAAAGACTGAATTTTCTTAAATATTTATTTAAAAATAATTTCACAAATTCCAAAGTATAAAAAAGATTTTTTCGGAACATTAATTTTCTAACTTTTCGAAATAAGTATGTAATTTAGGTGTCTCAACAAAGACATAGCAATTATTTTTGTACAGAAATCACGGCCTGACACTGGCTGGCTTAAGTGATCTTTCTGTTATCCTGGTGTTCCTTATTCTATCTCGTAGACTCTTGCCAGATATGCTCCTTGTTTTTTGAGAGTCTTTGTTTCTGACACTCTTAGCGCGTTTTCTTGTTATTTATAAATGCATATTTATGTAAAGTTTATCCTTTTTACGTGTAATTTAAGTGGAGTAAAGTTAGTTTTAAAAAAAACTATCTTATAAAATGACAAAAAAAATATGTACATACTCTGTTGTATATTTAAAAAGAGAGACAAAGCGTAGTAAACTAAATGAGATATTTAGATTATGTTCCTGTTTGATAGATTTGTCTTTCTTTTTCTTTATGGTTTCAAAAGGTATTTTTGAAAAACAAACATGCGACAGTAAATCTTCAAACGACTAAACAACGGTAAGGGGATCCATGGTACGAAGTGACTCCGTGCAAAACACAATATATGCTTTAAAAAATATAGAGAGTGAATAAAATATCTATAAAATAGAAAGATACGTATTGGGGCTTATTTTATCTTCCCAACATGTATACATATCAACAGTCATACGTAGATATAAGAAAACCCAATGGACCGGGAGAGTTTTCTCTCATAAAGAGGTGAATATTATTTCCACACATTCATTCATACAGCGGTAAAATGACAGAACGTCAGCTTTATTTTAAAGAGGTTTCTTTAATGTTTATATCATATACTCGGGTTCGGATAAATTTAAAAGCTGAGTAGTTGATAAATAGCGACAAAAAGTATTGTAATATAAAGTATAAATAATCTTATATTTTTTATAATTCATAAAAAAGTTAAGTTTATCGTGGTATTTCCTTTAAAATAAAAATAAAAATTGTACTAAAATCTATAACAAACGGTGACTCTTCCAGTTAGTCAAGCAATATAAAATATGTACTAATTGACATATTATATTTTTATGTAATAATAAGACGAAAAACAATATATATATATATATATATATATATATATATATATATATATATATATATATATATATATATATATATATATATATATATATATATATATATATATATATATATATATATATATATATATATATATATATATATATATATATATATATATATATATATATATATATATATATATATATATATATATATATATATATATATATATATATATATATATATATATATATATATATATATATATATATATATATATATATATATATATATATATATATATATATATATATATATATATATATATATATATATATATATATATATATATATATATATATATATATATATATATATATATATATATATATATATATATATATATATATATATATATATATATATATATATATATATATATATATATAAATATATACACACATATAAATTTATACATGCTATGAAATAATAAACTATCTAATTACTAGTATAGACGTAAAAAATAAAATATTTTCAATTTTAAAATTTATTAATTTTAAAATTGAAAATAGATTTCCTAAACATCCTGTACGTGATGTTGCCATTGCCCTATCGGAAACATGATAGGTCATATTATTGTACTAAAATAAGGGTCGGTACGAAATGAAGGGTTGAAGCGAATCGTTCGATAAGGAACGAAACGATGATTTACCCCGAAGGAAGAGAACCCTTAGAAAGATCCTACGCCGAGAACACTTCAAACGAAATCTTCCATCTAACATTGATTTCATTTCGACAAACATTGAATTTTATTCTTTTGAACTATGTTAATAGTAAACGGAGTAAAAAATTCCAGCTTATATAGTATATTGTATATTTTGTGTTTTTTTTTTAAAAGAATCTTTCTTTTTTAGATAACGTTATATTTTTATGTATATTCGTAGTGTAATGGTCAACACGCTCGGCTACCGTATTGAAGGTCCCAGGGTCAATTTAATAAAGGTGATTTTTCACACTTATATTTATTCAATATTACCCTAGACTGGTACCTGAGGCGGAGGGCATTTTTTTCATGTGTTGAAGATCAGGATATTTATTATTAATTCATGTTAAAATATATTAATTTCTATCCATGTAACTTAAAAATGTGGAATTAAAAATAAAAGTTATTTAAAATATCTGAAAAGAATTTTTTTTCTTCTAACTATTATCCGCACCCAATGGTGCATAGAGCACTACATCATATAAACGCAGTGTTATCGTGATCGTTAACACATGAAGGAAAGGTGATCAGCCCTCCGATTCACGTACCAGTCCAGGGTAATATTGAATAAATTTGAACGTGAAAAATCTTCGATATTTATTTAACACCCCTGGGAATCGAACTTGAGGCCTTTAGTAAGGTAGCCGAGCGTGTCGACCATTATACTGCAGAGGCGGACTTAATCCTATTGAAAATAAATATTTCTTGAATTTATTTCACAATTGACGGACGTCGAACTCACAACGCCAGTTTTGCAGTCGAGCGTCTCGTAACTACGCCACGGCGGCGGCGCCTGTCCTGTAGTATGTAATAAATATTCAGCATATTAATGAAAGTTTTCAATCTATTTTTGTATTTGATAAATTAACGTTTTTTTCCTTTTAGTGAGATTTTTTTGACTTGGGGAGCTTTTGTAATTAAAGTCTTAATTTGGCTGTAAGACCTATTAATAGTGATGTAGTAAAATGTCAGATTTAGAGTTCATAGAGGCAAATGGCGCCACCTCCCGGGGCGATCCGCGCTAAGGTCGTCGCGTAAACACACTAGTAGTGTAATGATTGTATCCAGTGTCTGCTAACGAGCATTTTATAAGCAATTACCGTCTCGTTACACAAGGGACCCATTTACTATCATCGGGGTTGAGAATAATCAATATGTTACACCTCTGTCGCCTTTACTCGCGTTAAAACTTACGTACCAGCACATAATATGGTGTTGTGTTAAGCCGGGCGTCTACTGTGCACACGGATCGGCCTGCGACATGATACGACGCGACGCATATGCAAGCGTCTGCTGGTTCCCTATGCTACATACACTCGACACATGTGCATACACTATCGATAACGTAAGCGATGAAATGAGTAAAACTATTCTCTCACTCTTTCCTTTCAATTGCCGCTAAATTGGGAGAAGGGGAAAGCGTCTATATTTTTGTCTGATCCAAATCAACTTGCCCTTCAGCACCTAAAAAAAAATCATTTCAATAATTTATTTACACAAATTTAATATATATATATATATATATATATATATATATATATATATATATATATATATATATATATATATATATATATATATATATGTGTGTATATATATATATATATATATATATATATATATATATATATATATATATATATATATATATATATATATATATATATGTGTGTGTATATATATATATATATATATATATATATATATATATATATATATATATATATATATATATATATATATATATATATATATATATATATATATATTACAATATTTTGAAGGTAGAAACTTGTGTAATTATATATTTAAAAAAATATTAACTGAAATAAAAATAAATATTTTTACATTTTTCCACATCGCTCACTCCTTTCAAGAACGTCATAAATCAAAATACTTGATTTTTCAGGAGAACGTTTTTAATGTTTAAGAATATAATACAAAGTATTAAAAATAAGTATCAAGCCACTTATTGAACTTTTTACTGCGCAGCACATCTTTTTAGGTAAAACCTGAAGGTTTTTTCTCCATTTGAAAAATAGTTAGTATATTAAAAAAAAATAATTAAACAAACCTTTTCTTCAAAATGCAAAAAACAACACTTTCTGCCCTGTAGCGGGTAAATATTAAGTTAAAAATATGCCTCTTTTGCTGGGATATAGTACATTTTCTGGGCATTCTGAAAACATGCACAACTGAAAATTGTCGATTTTTGATTTATGACGTTCTTGAAAGGAGTGAGCGACATGTGTTTATTTAATAAACATCGTTCTGTCTGCAAAAACTTGTAATATTTTGGTGACGCGATATTTCTCTTGATTTTTGTACACGTTATAACGACGCGGTTTCCCTCATAGACCCCAACTGACGCGCAGCTTATGACACCATTTATGATGGTAGATAAACAAATATTACACTGATAAATATCCTCATACATCATTTGGCCTCGCATCAGTAACTAATGTTGAAGTGAGCGTCAGTTGGGAGAAAAAGAGGCAAAGGCTGGAGTACTTACGGTGGCATTCATTTGTACTATTTTTTTTTCTTCTCAAATTCGTAGGACTCTTTACCCTCTATCTAACAAGCGGGTCCTATGGGCCCGTTTCGAAATGTCAATGTTGGGTTTATTGTAACTATAAGTGTTCGGTTGAAACTCTAAATATGATATGTAAACTATATGCAGGAAACAAAAATATATGGAGATGTCTACACGATAGAGAGATAGATATAAGTTAAGACAGCAGTACGGCTGTCCAAATTCAAAACACAGTAAATGACATTTTTTTTGTAGTACGTTTTTTTTGCATTTTGGACTCAGTAGATTCTACTTAGTCCAAAAATGCAAAAAAACGTACTACAAAAAAAATGTGTCCCTTACTGTGTTTTAAGTTTGGACAGCCGAGTAGGCACATTGGTTGTTTGAGCGCTAAGTGCAGTGCAGTCAAGGGATAACTAGAGAAGAGTCATTGCGGAATGTGTAAGTCCAAAAGAATTTTCTGAGGTAGGTATCTCTATATGAGAGAGTATGGGTATTATCGTTGGTTCTACCTACATGAGTTTCTACAGGGTATGCTTAGATATAATAGTTTAGAGACAAGAACAAATGTGTATTTGATTACGCAATTTATAGATTGATACGCGGTGAGATCGATAATCCTGAAATTATGCGGAGCATTGGTTTGTATGTTCTCGATAGTTACCTAAGACAGCGTCGGCATAGATTGTTTCACATTCCTATAAACGGGATCAACCTGCCGGTAGTTATGCCTGTAGGAAGAGCTTCTGCTATACTGAAGAATATTACGCCGGATATTGATCTGTTCTATGTGTTTGAGAGAGTATTCCGAAGCGGGATTCCTCTACTACTTTGACAAGAGTCTTTGTACATTTTGACTTGTTACTTATTTTAATAAAATTTACTTTATAATTTATATAAATAATATGTAAGTTAATTAATAAATGTAAGTTTGTCATGTATTGTATATATTAATTATTGAAAAAATTAAATTGAATTGAATTGCTTCGATAAGAGTCATATCCTTCAGTAATAAGGAATAAAAGGGAGAAGAACAACAACGTACACTAGGATTACGAGTAAAGAAATTACTAAACTTTGCATAAGGGTCCATTAGACCCATAACGGTAGTTAACTATAGTTTTTCTTGGCGGTAGATCGAGGGTTAACAACGTAAAAGATGTCAATATTTGTATTCTAGTAACAAAGGATTGTGAGCCGATGTTTTGACTGATGTTTTATCCTAATAAAACTCCAAACATCTTATTTGTGAATAATACTCCAGAAATAAATCATTGGTATTGCTGGATGAATACAAATAAACCGAGTTTTTATTATACTGTGTTTATTTACATGATCGTATCGCGTTCGCTGTGTATACGGATAATATAAATTAAGATTATTTTAGATAAAACTACGAGTCAAAATCTGACAAAAATTAAAGACGTTTTGTTATCGTAGATATTTTAAAAACCTTGTTCTGAAAAATGTCTTATCGTATTTCAACGAAGACAAAGAAGTTTTTTTTAAAATGATATAAAACTTTTTTTTTACTAAAAGGTTTATAATTTTAGTATATAAACACTCACCGAGATATTTAAGTCTACCGGTTTCGAGACGTACCCGTCTCTTTGTCAGGACAATCACTACCACGGCATGCAAACAATACTACCCTTCACTACCATAGCACTATTTACACACTTAAAACTACACAAAATGTTTAACACGTGCGATTTTTGGTCGACCCGAAGACCAACATGCGTATACTATAAGTTTTACTTATAGTCCATTATTTGATTCAAATTCGGTTAAGCTGGTTCAATAATATATTAAACCCTAGTGTATGTATAACCTCGGCTCTTAACGCATGTTTGTGCTGAAACCTTAAGTGCATGTTGGTCTTCGGGTCGACCAAAAATCGCGTGTGTTAAACATTTTGTGTAGTTTTAAGTGTGTAAATAGTGCTATGGTAGTGAAAGGTAGTATTGTTTGCATGCTGTAGTAGTGATTGTCCTGACGAAGAGACGGGTACGTCTCGAAACCGGTAGACATAAAAATCTCGGTGAGTGGTTATAAAGTAATATTATTAACCTTTTTGTAAATAAAAATAACTAAAATGACTATCCACAAAGTAAATGCTTTAAATATTAATAATATTGAGAATATAATAATATAATATGTATATACTAAAAACACATAGTTTCGTATTTACAGTCTACATATTTTTCGAGTTTATAGTTTTTTATTTATTTATTTTTATTTATAACCTTGAGGTGGAGTATGAAGGCAGATATGGAATGTACGTAATGTAATAATGAAAAAAATACCACTTTTAAATAGTGTTATTTTCCACGTTTAACTTTAATTCAAAACGTTTAAATATTACCACAAATGAATTGCCGAATCAATAAATTAAATTTTTCATTTAATTTATTATTTTGATAATTTATGTGATACTTTTAAGTTTTTTTAAAGTAATTTAAGAGAAATGAAGCAATAACCTTTCGTCTGAAAATTAATACAGCGAGAATTGCTCAAGGGAACTATATTATTTTAATTTCGCTAAAAAAATAATTAATTGATATCGTAAACTGTACACTAACCTTCCTTAGTTAGCGCTTAAGCTCTAGAATATAAAATAAGTTCATTAAACGTAGCGGATAAAAGGTAAATTGATGTGCTTTCATATTAAAATCATCTGGATATAAAAAGAAAAATACTTTGTAAGCTAAACAGTTTACAAAATATTATTTTATGACATCTCAGCAAAGATAAGGAA
Source organism: Brachycentrus maculatus (assembly GCF_059751285.1). NCBI lineage: Eukaryota > Metazoa > Arthropoda > Insecta > Trichoptera > Brachycentridae > Brachycentrus > Brachycentrus maculatus. The sequence goes on from NW_028281209.1 coordinate 98,774, forward strand.
TAATATGGTAGTCTGGGCATTCACGGGGCTTGCGACCGTCATAGGCTGGTTTAAGTTATCACTTTACACACGTGTAACATTCACCATTTTTTTTATTATTTATTTTTATTTATTTAAACCTCATGTATAAAAAATAAATAAGTGTATTGGCGGGGTTTATTGCTAAAAAGCAATATCCTCCAACTAACCGAAAACAGACTAGTGATATTGATCAGTGACGTTAACACATGAAGGAAAGGTGATCACACCTGCGCTTCAGGGACCAGCCCAGGGAATTATTTATGAAAAAATCAGAGTGTAAAATCACTAATATTTATTTCAACCCCCTTCTGATCGAACCTGGGACCTCCAGCACAGAAGCTAAACAAGCTAACCATTACACCACGCAATTTCAGATAATTTATTTGTAACCCTTTTTGCCTCTAACTGAAAACGCAAACGGAAATGCGTACCACCAGTGTTTGCATGTATTTATATTCAAAAAAATATTGATAGAAAACGGAAATGATTTGTTTTAACGTTCCTATAAAAACGCTTTCCCACCGTATGAAATATCTAAAGTAGAGGTTCTCAAACATTTTCAACGACGGACCCTTTTGAAATGTCAAATATTTTACGGATCCCTTAAATAAAAACAAAATCCGATTCGATGTTCATAATTCAATTGTAATATATGAAAATAATACAAAAATACGAACACTATACCCTATACACTAAACACTTTACTGACTTCTACAATAGTAAATACACAATACACGCAATACACAAAATAATACTGTAAATTGAAAAAATAGTTTCCATTTTAATTATTTATCTTCAAAACATATTACAAACATAAGTCCCATATAATATTCCCGATAAAAAATTTCATTTTCTCATTTCGGGACATAAAATTAAGGTTAATAAGACTGAAACACAAATAACAAAGTTTAAAAAAAGATTAAAAATTAAACAAAACTAATACATACATGGTGAAATGTAAAACAATAAACTGGTATAATAAATAGGGTATGAAGCATGTCCCAAAGAAACAAATAAAAAAAAACATTAGTAGTGAATGGAGAAAATATAACTGAGAATACAAATGAGAATATAAAAAAAACATAAGGTAAGAAGCCTATTAAAAAGACATAAATGAGAAAATATAACTGAGAATACAAAAAAATACAAATGAGATAATATAAAAAACGTAAGGTAAGAAATAATATGTTATAATATGTATTCAACCCTAATGTATGGAACTGAAGCATGGATCTGGAAAAAATAAGGATGATAGTAGGTTGAATGCAAAACTCGACAAACGAACTCATTCAGTGTTAAAATAAAACTTTCGCTATTGCCAAAGAAAACAATCCCTCGCAGAGACCTCGCGAAGCCCCCGGGCTCGGCGAAGCACACTTTGAGCACCTCTGGTGTAAGGTATACTCTATATGTAAATATTTATAAGCCATGGTTAACAGTTGACTTAACACTTGCGAAGCTACTGACCTTTACTTAACGGAATATAGGTGTGTGAGCGTTATCCATGACATTTATTTACATGGTGTAAAAATACGATAAAATATGAAATGTAACAAAAACGCATTGGCTTTCTGCCAAATGTAACTTAGAAACAAACATTGACGTACGCATCTGATTAACGTGCATATTCGCAAAAATAATTCATTCCATCTCGGGGACTACCGGAGGCGTCACATGTCGCTCACTCGACTTTTTCGCTTTTCAAGAACGTCATAAATCAAAAAAACTAGATTTTTCAGGAGAACGTTTTTAATGTTTAAAAATATAACACAATATATTAAAAATAAATATCAAGTCACTCATTGAACTTTTTACTGTGCAACAGATCTTTTTAGATAAAACCTGAGGGTTTTTTCTCCATTTGAAAAATATTTAGGATATTTAAAAAAATGATTAAACAATGCCTTTTCATCAAAATTCTATAACAACATTTTCTGTCCTATAGCGGGTACATATTAGGTTAAAAATATGCCTCTTTTGCTGGGATATATGTAGTACATTTTCTGGGCATTCCGAAAACATGCACAACCGAAAATTGGTGATTTTCGATTTATGACGTTCTTGAAAGGAGTGAGCGATGTCTGTTCACGTCTGATTTTTTAAAGAATGTATATTGGATATTTCTTATTTTTTAGAATATATAATATGTAAATACATTATAAAAAAAATATGTTTTTAGAAAAAATAATTTTCTTTATTTTTTCGAATCCTTACCTTTCAATAACTTTTTTTCTTTCGAAACCATATATGTAATTATTTCGAAGAAAAATTTCGTTTTTTAATGCGAAAATTAGTATTCAAAGAAAAAAAATCAATTATTTAAAATGTTACCAGGATTTACAGAAAATCAAGTTGGACCTAACTAATACTGGGCCTTAGTGTATAACTTAATAAAAAATTAAATGCAATTTTAGCTATGCAGTAAGAGATTATCGGAAACTGATTGTATTAGCGTTATTATCAATGATAAAAAAAATCACAAGAGAAAATAGTGAGATTAGAAATTAGACGATGATAACACCAAACTTCAATAATCAAAAAAAAAATAAAAGAAAAAAAAGTGTTACAAATAATACACATTTTTTTATTATAAAAATAAGATGGATTTTTTTTTAAAATCTTTAAATGCATGCAAAAGAGTGTGAGCGATTTCTAGGGTGCATTGATAGAACATACATATACATATATAACAAATGAGTTAAAATGGTGACGAAAGAACGGATTTGGGATGTGCAAGGTGCTTTTATGAGTGGAAGAGGTTGCACAGATCAAATTTTTGCACTACGAATGCTGACGGAAAAGTTTTTGGCTAAAAATCAGAAACTCTTCTGTGCTTTCGTGGATTTGCAGAAAGCGTATGATAAGGTTGATAGGATAAAATTATGGAGCGTGCTGGAAAATATGGAGTAGACAATAAACTTATACAAGCAGTTGCTTCCCTCTACGAGGGCAGCACAGCTAGTATAAGAGTGAATGGGGACATTACATCATGGTTTGCAATATCCAAAGGCGTAAAGCAGGGATGTGTAATGTCACCATGGTTGTTTAATCTCTATATGGACCATTGTATGAAAGAGATTGAAAGTATGGGAGTCGGAGCGAAAATGATGAATATAACTGTTAGTTGCTTGCTGTATGCGGATGACGCCGTACTGCTAGCGAGCAGCGCGGAGGACTTGCAACTAATAGTGTCAAGAATGTATGATGTATGTATGGAAAATGATCTGGCAATGAATGAAGGTAAGTCAAAGGTCATGGTGTTTGAAAGAGAGAAAGATTTGACAGAATGCAAGATTATCGTGCACAATGAATCCCTAGAACAGGTGCAAGAATTTTTATATCTAGGAAGCATGTTCACAAGGGATGGAAAAGTGGATAAGGATATTGAGAGAAGAGTGAATGCAGGGAATAGAATAAATGGTGCTTTTAACAGAGTGATTGGGAATAAGAATATATCCATGGAAGCCAAGCTAGCGGTTCACAACGGCGTGCTAGTACCGACACTAATGTATGGAAGCGAAACATGGAACTGGCAAAGGAAGGATGAAAGCAGAGTGAATGCTGTTGAAATGCGCTCCCTCAGACGAATGTGTGGAAAATCATTGTATGACAGAATTAAAAACGACGATATAAGAAAGGAATGTAAGGCTGAACGAGGAATAATTGAAAAGATTAGAAAGAGCTCTTTGCGGTGGTATGGACATGTGGAGAGAATGGATAGCGAGAGAATGACTAAGAAAATATATGTGGCGAATGTGAGAGGAAAAACAGAACGTGGACGACCGAAAAAGACTTGGCACGATCAGATCAATCAGAACCTAAAATCTGGCGGTGTCAAAAGTCTGCGTAATCGGAGGGCATGTATGACTAGATGTATGGATGTGAAGGAGGCTAGGAGTGTATGTCAGTACAGAAGAGTGTGGCGTTCCATCCTCTCTGCCTACCCCTGCGGGGAAACGGCGTGATGGTAGTAGTAGTAGTAGTAGTAGTAGTAGTAGTAGTAAATAATTTAATTGTTTCTTGGAACGGGCAAGCCTATTACAGGACCATTAATTTATATATGAAAATTGTTACAGAGCATAAAAAATATAAACCAACGAATTGTTTAGTAAAAAATGTTTATTTTAACTCTTTCCCTGGCAAAGACCATTCAACATGTAAATTTATTTTAGTTTGTTTATTTCTCATTAATTGAAGAGAAAATAACATTACTATCTTTACATTCAAGTTCTGTGAAATAAAATACGTTGAATTTCTTTACCACAGTCTAATATTTTGTCAGGGGTTTTCAATTAAACTAATAAGGGATATTGCAAGATGATTCTTGACTAACTAACTACCAAGCGGTTAGGCATAGTATAAAATACAATACCAATCTGTCTTTGATAACAATCTCCGGCACTTTCAAATTCATGTATCTCCTCATACGTTCTTGGAATTCCTACACATATCATACGCTTTATGTGTGAGTCGCTGGAGCTATCTTTGGTTGGTTTGAGAAAGCTTTCATTTAGCCGACCATTTTATTTTGATGCACGCATAATTCTACCCAGATTATTAAACAATCTGGGAAACGCTTGAAAGATGATTTAAAATTATGATGGAGCTTTTTACTTTTTTTTATTTGACCCCCCTTTGAATCGAACCCGGGACCTCCTTTTTTTCACTCTAATATTTATTCCATATAACCCTGAACTGGTACCCGAAGCGGAGAGCTGATCACCTTTTCTTCATGTGTTAACAATCAACATAACACTGCGTTTGTATGATGCAGTGTCCTATGCACCATTGGGTTGCGGATAAGGGTTGGAATGAAAAAGAAATAATGGAAATATTATTTTAATCGGCTAATTTTATTCACACTATCTTTTGTTGTGTCCAAATCCTTGTTCACAAATCTGGGATTTTCTCTTCTTTGGAATTATTTTTCATGCAAAAATTACTAAGTTGAGAAATCCAGATTTGTGAACAAGGATTTGGACATACTCAAAAATGATGTGATCATAAAAAAATTGTAATAAATACTCGTACCTTATTTGAGATTATTTTTTAAATTTCAATATCCAAAACTCCATTACTTTGCCTTTTTACTCAAACCGGATTTTTTAAACTTTTTTTAATAAGCTGCAAGTCCACTTATTTCGTTCCACACCATATCCAGTAAAAGTTCGGTATAATGGGTTCGATACAATTGAAGGAACTTCGTATTTAACTTACAAAAAATCTGGTAAAATTTAATAAAAAAATAAAAACCCATTTTTAATATTATACATGCTTAAATAAAGTGTCGCCACATCGCTCACTCCTTTCAACAACGTCATATTTCAAAAATCGTCATTTTTCAGTTATGCATGTTTTTGGAATGCCCAGAAAATGTACTTTATCCCAGCAAAAGCGGCATATTTTTAATTACAGTGCAGCAAGTGTTGTTTTTGCATTTTAAAGAAAAGGTATTGTTTTATAATTTTTTTAAATATACCAAATATTTTTCAAATAGAGAAAAAACCTTCAGGTTTTACCTTAAAAGATCTGTTACACAGTAAAAAGTTCAATAAGAGGCTCGATATTTATTTTTAATACATTTCATTATATTCTTAAACTTTAAAAACGATCTCCTGAAAAATCAAGTTTTTTTTTATAAAAGACGTTGTTGAAAGGAGTGAGCGATATGTGACAAAATTTGATTATTTTTTCAAAGCAGGATTACCGAAAGCTAGCGCGTCTATATCAAACAGCAACGTTTCTTAACGATATGTGTCCGAAGACAGTAAATAAAATATAATTTATATGTAATTTGAAGCACTTTGTGATTTTCCTTTTTATAATTAAAATGTAACTTTGTTTTAAAATCACTATAAAGCAAAGTGATTTTAGTGACTTTAAAACATAGTTAAATTTTAATTATACAATAAGTAGAATTTTATTTGTATGTGTTTTCAATAATAAAATACAATTAAGTAAAGCTTGATATATAATAAAAGTTAAAATGGAGTTCCAAAAATTAAGCGCCAAATCCATAAATAAATAGAATTTCGTTTGTGTTTTTTATTGTTTATTTACATCAATATGCGGGGCTCATTTAAAAAAAAACGTTTTTTTGATTTATTTTTAAACAACGATCTTTCGGCTTCAACCCCTCCCCCTAAGTAGGTCGTTATATCGAGGTTTTACTGTATTTTACTTTGTTATCTCGCGCACGTATTATACGTATGTGGATTTACGTATGTGGATTATACGTATGTATGTGGATTTACTCCGTTATGCACGGCACCAGTGTTCGTCGCGAAGCTTGCTAGCGAAAAACGGACTCTCCGTCTGCTTTCAGTCAGTCGACGCCGTAACGCCAATCCGCGAGGACCTGTCGCCGCACCGCGACGCTCTCCAGACATCGAAATTTCACGCACTTTGAAACTTTTCAAAGAAAATTAAACAAACTAAAACTTATCGAATAATTGAAAAATAACCTAAAAAAACTTTTAGTGTACTGAAGATATAATTATTGGATTATTTACTTATAAAAAAGATGGAAATACTGTTGAATTTCCCTTAGAATCAACAGGTTAAAACTCATTTTTGATTATTTTATACCCACATTAAAATTCAAAAATGTAACAAACATTTATTATTATTTTTAAAGATGTAGAGGCAAATTTAACTTATCAGTTTTTTTTGTTGATTTTTTTACAAGTATGTGCAATGACAATTACGTGAACTGTCAATCACCGAGTGCAAATTGATTTTATAAACATTGTTAGTGACGAGTATTGTACCAGCGTGATCCGATGATAAAAACACTATTGACACAAATTATGGACAAAACATTCAACTAGGGTTACTGAAAATAAACAAACTATGCGGGTTCTGGTTCTTTTACGATGAAATGAAGACGTCTAAAAGTGAGTATGTTTTATATATTCCTAATTATGATGTAATTGTTTGGGATATTAAATTTTTGTTATATATTTTTCTTTGTATTACAAGGATTGTTTTTTTTAATATAAGAATATTTTCAAAAAATATCTTTAAGTATTTTAATCCTAATATTATATTGTATAAAATTTAAACGTAAAACGATGTTTTAAAAATGACATTAAAATATGTAAAAATTACTGCTCGTTAAAAAAGTATACTTACAAAAAGTGTGCAGGTTTAATTAATTCTTTATTTTCAGCGTAGTTAATGTATGGTACTTCCATGAGATATTTAAATATATCTTTAAAATAATCTTCAATATTTTTCAACGCTTATTTAACGAAGTATGACTGAAGTACGATATTTAAAGAATTTCATATTAGCTTGAGAAATAATTGAAGAAAAATAAATATCTGTCTTATTTTTAAAAAGTATTATTTTTAATACGCACCCTATTTTCAGCGTAATTTATTTGTTTAATGAGGTTTTATAAAAATATCTTTAAAAAAAAACCTCGGGTTTTTTTCCGCATGTCATTTAAATTTTATACAATATTCAAGATTTAAAAAATACCATTTTAAATAGAGAAAATATTGACTTTAAAATTACTGACCGTCGTAAAAAAAGATAAGAAATATGTAAACATTCTCTATTTTTAATTTCCGCAAATAAGTCAAGATAATGGTTTTAATTAAATAATTTACGTCATACATAGTGTAAAATTAATGTGATTTAAAAAAGACTGAATTTTCTTAAATATTTATTTAAAAATAATTTCACAAATTCCAAAGTATAAAAAAGATTTTTTCGGAACATTAATTTTCTAACTTTTCGAAATAAGTATGTAATTTAGGTGTCTCAACAAAGACATAGCAATTATTTTTGTACAGAAATCACGGCCTGACACTGGCTGGCTTAAGTGATCTTTCTGTTATCCTGGTGTTCCTTATTCTATCTCGTAGACTCTTGCCAGATATGCTCCTTGTTTTTTGAGAGTCTTTGTTTCTGACACTCTTAGCGCGTTTTCTTGTTATTTATAAATGCATATTTATGTAAAGTTTATCCTTTTTACGTGTAATTTAAGTGGAGTAAAGTTAGTTTTAAAAAAAACTATCTTATAAAATGACAAAAAAAATATGTACATACTCTGTTGTATATTTAAAAAGAGAGACAAAGCGTAGTAAACTAAATGAGATATTTAGATTATGTTCCTGTTTGATAGATTTGTCTTTCTTTTTCTTTATGGTTTCAAAAGGTATTTTTGAAAAACAAACATGCGACAGTAAATCTTCAAACGACTAAACAACGGTAAGGGGATCCATGGTACGAAGTGACTCCGTGCAAAACACAATATATGCTTTAAAAAATATAGAGAGTGAATAAAATATCTATAAAATAGAAAGATACGTATTGGGGCTTATTTTATCTTCCCAACATGTATACATATCAACAGTCATACGTAGATATAAGAAAACCCAATGGACCGGGAGAGTTTTCTCTCATAAAGAGGTGAATATTATTTCCACACATTCATTCATACAGCGGTAAAATGACAGAACGTCAGCTTTATTTTAAAGAGGTTTCTTTAATGTTTATATCATATACTCGGGTTCGGATAAATTTAAAAGCTGAGTAGTTGATAAATAGCGACAAAAAGTATTGTAATATAAAGTATAAATAATCTTATATTTTTTATAATTCATAAAAAAGTTAAGTTTATCGTGGTATTTCCTTTAAAATAAAAATAAAAATTGTACTAAAATCTATAACAAACGGTGACTCTTCCAGTTAGTC